>NC_040017.1:25973370-26052407 GCF_000972845.2 Larimichthys crocea
TAATTATCATCATCTATATTTAACTTTCATGGAAAGACAAACTTGAAAGTAAAAAAATAAAATCCTCATATGCATGACGATGAGGAAAACTTTGACCATCATATCTCTGATTTTATTTTAGGAAGACCTTCCACGCCTCTTTTCCTCATGACTCTCCTTCGCCTGCTTTTTCCTCTTCCTTCATCCTTACTCTATTCAAGCCATTCAGGAAAAGCAGCTTCCCTTTTTTTTCTTTGGAAATCCCCTCTCACTCTCTTCCCATCCGTGGCAGGACTCCTGGCTACAGATCAGTCCCCCCCCCCCTCCCCTTCTCCTCTCTCGCTCTCACACTGGCGGGGGGATATGCAATTCCTCTCTTTCTTTCCTTAATTGATTAATTGAAGCCAGGGCCCTTTGAAGCCTTGTTTGTGAGCTGCTCTTTTCTCTCACTCTCCCCTCTCACAACCTGCGTTCTTGTTCCCTCTGCATCAAGAGGATGCATCTACTCAATGAACCTCATCCATGTGGTCCATCAATAAGTCACTGTAACACATTGTTGTTAAGATCCCAAAAAAAAAATAATGCAGCAAATTCAGAAACCTCTTTGGCTGTTTTGTATTAGTTATAACTATAAGACAGATAAAAGCTAAAACAATGAAGTCTACCTGTGCAAGTACACACACCTTTGATACGGAGGCAAGACAAACAACACACACACAAACCTCCATTATCTACATCAGTAATTTAGTTCTTAGCTCTTTTTTAATAATCTGGGCCCTCAAAAACAACAACAACAGCAAAGTCAACACCTACGCATGTGTTTTTCCCCCTCAATTGTGACACATTTCTCTATACTGAGTTCACTTTTTCAAACTGTTAACACAGTTCTCTTTACCGCCACGCAGCTCAGCACAACGAGTTCATCCAAACACTCAGCAATGCACTAATGCAACCAAAACACTACGACACCATACACCTCAGGATCAACTCTTGTGCCAGAACTCTGCCAACATTACCTCCCAACACAAAGCGTCACGGTAGCACTAATATGTGTATCACTACACTATTATCTTTGAAGTATCTTTGAGTTATTGTGTATTTATTCAGCATAAACCAGGATTCTACAGGATGTGCTACCTTACAGTACACGTCACAGAAACGCTCTAATATCAGATTTTGGGATAGAGTGCACAAAAATTAAACTAAAGCAATTCTAGTAATGCACATTACACCTATTACTATACTCCGTGTGTATTCTCTATGATAGATAGATAGATAGAAATACAACTGCCAGTCAACCCGTTTCATAAGAATCTTTTTTGCATGCCTGATCCATCCCTCCAGATAGGCTGCAAAGCCAACTGTGCCTGAAAGGAGCAGTGTGACCCCAAGTTGTACACATTGACTTCTGTTGTGCTGATGTGTGAAGAGTTTGAAAAATGAACTCAACATTGAGAAATACGTCTTGCCAACAACTGTAGTTCTACGATTTAAGATACCTCACTGCTGAAAAGGCCGCTCCGTCAGTCCACCTTAAATTCAGGTAGTTAAATCACATATAACACACGTCTGACTACCTTAAACATTCAACACACACAACCCTTTCATTCCAGGCAATCTGATAAGAGCTGTGGTCACAACTACAGCAGTGAAAAAAAAAAAAAAAAGTACACCCGGCTTCTAAATGTGTAGTTTTCCAGCAGTATCTGAGATCAAATGCAAAAATCATCAGTGAGCTGACGAGTAAATGCAGATTAGGTGGACAGGACACAAAGCGAACACATTTCCATGGAAAGGAGAGAGGCAGCACTCACAGTCACCAACAACTGTTGAATGTCAGAGCTCATGTGTGCAGTACACACAAATAATTTGAGATGTTGATATTCTTCACTGATATGCAGGTCAAACACATTAGCTGTGTGTGTGTGTGTGTCTGCAATCTTTCTTTTTACACAAACTCTTTCTTCCTCTCTCCACTGCACACTGGCAGATCGAAATAAAGGGCATAAAACAGACACCGCCGGCGGAAAATAAAAACAATGCCCTCATTTTCTTCGACCTGTCAAGAGCCTTTGCACAAACCACACTGCATCTCATAACCTCAGGTTCACACATCGCTGCTGCACACAAAACCTTGCTGCTGACACATACTTAGACTTACGCTTGCATAAGAGAGTGGAGCTGCAAAGTGGGTCTGAGTGCAACAGACTCTCAGTTTTGATGTACCCTCTTCTTTTTTTAATTACCTCTTGGGCTTGTTCCTTGCAGAGCTCTTCTCAGCAACACTCCTCCTCCACTGGTGATCCACACGGGCATCTGAGCGTGTCCCCTACCGCTCCATGGTTGACCCTTCTCCTCCTCCTCCTCCTCCTTCTCCTCGGCTGTGTCCTCTATGGGTGTATGTATCCCGGACAGCAAGAGCAGGCACAGGATGGATGGAGAGCTGCTGGGGGTGAAGGCTGCCCACCTACTACAAGTCATGAACTAGATAAACTCACACACTTGCTGCTTATCAAACCAACTCTTCTCTGTGGTGTGTGTGTGTCAGTCAGCCTCCCTCTCCGCTATCTGAAGAGATCTGTCAACCACAGATCGGCAACAAAACAAAACTCGTGCCTGCAACAAAGCAGAAAATGTTAAAAAAAAAAAGCCTCAAAGTAGAGTGCTGGAGCTAACAAAGTCATTCACTTGTCCCCTTCAACATAAACAAGTCGCATCTTAAATGAGGAACTGGCTCTGAACGATAGGGGAACTCACATCAGTTTCTGTGTGTGTATGTGTGTGTGTGTTTGTGTGTGTGTGTGTGTGTGTGTGTGCACAAGGGGGAGGGAGAGGGAGAGAGAGAGAGAGAGAGAGAGAGAGAGTAGTGAAACACCTGCAGTACCCGTAGAGGAAGGAGGAGAGAGTCAGAGAGAGATAGTGAGAGCATCATCTGAGCACCATCAGTGTACTCCAGGAAGCGACATCTGCGGTTCTTTTTTTTTTTTTACAGAGCATCAACACACAGGAAAAAAAAAAAAAATAGGCCACACCCTTGTCACTTTTGTTTTTTTGGAGCTTCGCCTGAACTTGGCAAAAAGAATCAGTTCCTGAAAAAGAAAATCACTATCAACATGTTGAGATCCTGACACTAGATTTGTTCATCCCAAATCACGGCTATCACGCTGATTTTTCCTTTCTTTCTTCTTCTTCTTTTTTTTTTAACTCCCTCTGTCATTTCTCAGGGTAAGCAAGTGATTACACAGGGAGGTGTGTTTGTGCTTTTATGTGGCTGTGCAGCTGGCAGGGAGACTCAAAGGCATCCTTGTTTTTAACACACCCAAGAGGAAGAGGCGACCAAACAGGGGACATTAATGTCCCCCCCTCAAGTCTGCAGAGGTGGCTTCTTTGCTGCAGGAAGCTGACTGGCTGGCTGGCGGGAGAGAGAGAGAGAGAGTGGGCGATATGGCATTGAAAAGCAGGAAAGATGCACAGAGCAGGAATCCTGCAGAGCTTTGCACAGAAAGTGAAAATGCATTTGGATTTGTCTTAGAAATCATCAAACAGGGTGATGTCACAGGAGGGGAAAAAAAAAGTATTATGTTGTAATCTTACTGTAATCTTAAGCAATAGTTAAAAAAAAAACAGAGAGTTGCACACGCCCAGCTGGTAAGAGGACACCTGACACGCTGAAATAAACTGGTGCATTAAAAAAAATATATATCACGTTTTGCCTCCGTTAATCTCAAACCAGCCTTAAACACCGTGGTTTGTTCTGGGACTGACGTGTTTGTGCACTCTTTACTGATTTTGCTTTGGGCTTTTATTTTGTTAAAACGGAAGCCTGTTACGCCGATGACGTACGTTGATCGACGTACGTCATCGACGTAACCAGTCAGTTAAACTTACGGAACTTCGTGTTAATTAAAATTAACACTTAAGCGTCTAAGTTTAATAGGTGCGCAAGAAAAGGTTAGACGCACCGAGGAACGCGCGTGAACCTTGGTTTGTCGGTGTTGGAAAAGAAAAAAGCAAATCAAATAAAATGTATTAATTATTATATTATTATGTAGTGATTACTATTATTATCTATCATCACAGCATCATTAATTATTATTAAGATATATATTCTTATATTATCTCATCAGTATTTATTATCATCGTCATTATGTATTACATGGTTGTTATTATTGTATTATTATTACTAGTCATTCTCATTATTTATTATTCTTCAATCCTTATCATATCATTATATTATTATTATCACGTATAATTAGTTCATTGTGAATTGTTATTATGTATTATTATCATTATCATTAATAGTTAGATTATTATATACATGATCAGATTATTATTATTATCATTCATTCGGTTATTATTATTATATATATCATTACACTTATCATCATTAATTATTATATTATTTTATTATTATTATATTGTTGTTATTATTGTTTATTATTATTATCATTATCATTATCATTATCATTATTATTATTATTATTTATATTTCATTACTGTTATTGTCATTCTTATTATTATTATTATTTTATTTTTATTATTATTATTATATTCATATAATGATTATGATAAAGAGTGCTGACTTCAATCCTCGGTGCAATGTCGCCACCTTCAGGCGAGAGAGAGAGGAGGCAGATTCATGAGTTGGCAGAAAAAAAAAAAGCAACAGCAGGTCTCCTCCTGATCAAGACTCAGTCTCCCAGAATTCATGTTAGTTCTGCTTCAGTGGCGTGTCCCCTCCTCCTCCTCTTCCTCCTCCTCCTCCTCCTCTTCCTCCTCTTCCTCCGCCTCCTGTCCGTTTTTCACCCACAGGACGGAGTAGCAGCGTCCCCAAAACATCTTTAAGTGCCAGCTGCTGTTGCAGTGGGAGGTGATCGAGAAGAAGGCGAGCATGCTGAAGGATGTCAGATGGAGACTAAGGAGGTAAGGATGTGTGTGTGTGTGTGTGTGTGTGTGTGTGTGTGTGTTTGTGTATGCACGCTGTCTTGATGGATGATTTCTGATGATGAGTGTGTGTGATGCGCTTTTTCCGCTCAGACTTCCACCTTCTCTGTCTGGTGCATCCCTGAGCAAGAGGGGTGTGCCACTGATGTTACCTACAGGAATGCATCAGAGGTGCAAAATTATTTGATGGTTCATCTGGCCATTTTATGTCTGTTCGGAGCTAAAAGAGACAGGGACACAATTCAGATTAAATGGGAGGCTGCAACATAATATATTATTAATTGGTCTCTAAAAATAATAGAAAAATATACAAATAATTTCCACTGTCCAAAGTGGAATATTCAAATATCTTGTCATGTCCACATGACAGCAGCAGATCCTTACATTCAAGAAGCTGAAACGTTTTTTCGTGATAAATTATTTACACAATTAATCAATTTGTATATGATATATTATTATATTAAGATTGAAATAAAAATCCCTGCAGTCAAATAAATACGTTTAAAAGATATCACAGTGACAAAAGGAGGGAGACGCACACAACAAAGCCAATTTAACAGATTATTTATTAAGAAAATAATAATTCAACTAAACTAACAGCAGTATGTGAAATCTCAGTTAGGAGTGCATGAGTGGAGAGGTGTGTGAGTGTGGTGTTGTTATAAGATGCAGCAACACAATCAAACCATCAAACCCCCAAAAACCAGTTAGTTGTCTCAGGGAGGAGAGAGAGTACTGAGCTCCTGAGGGTGGTGTCGACGACCCTCCACCACGCCCACTTAAAGCACCTGCACCGGATGGAAAGAAGACGAGCCACGCACCCAGGAACCGGGACACAGGGTGGAGTGGGTCGTCATGCGTTGGAATAATTCCCTTATGGTGTAGTGTCTCGTCTTAATGACCTTTTTGGATTCATGCCCAGTCATTAAGCCACAGGCAGATTTATCCATTTTACAGTAAGTGACCGGGATGGTAAAACATTATCAACTACTGTTCTTAGCTTTAACACCTTTGCTGCTTTAACACCGGAGCATAAAATTTAGATTTTGTGGGGAAAGTGTGTGAAAGTGCACAGAGCTAATTAAAAAAGCCCGTCTGTGCAAATCTGTCTCATCCTGTTGTTTACCGGACTGTGAGGAAGCATCAGCAGTATCCACCGCGAACAATGTGCCAAGCTGCATTATTATTCATTTCAATCTTTATCATCAACAGGAAATAATTCATGCAGCTTTTTCTCTGCATCGCGCCTGTTGTTGAATCGTTCCCTTTGGAACAACATAAACAAACTGAGGACGTAATGTATTCATAACTAGCTCCTTAGTAAAAGTGATGGAGTCATGAACTGTCACCTCCCGTATTTGTAAATGCTCAATTTTACAAATAGCCAAAAATTAAATCCACTCGTAAATAAAGATGAGACACACCTCATCAGCTGACTGTCAGGTGTGTGTGTACTGTACAAATAGCTCCCTCTAGGTGCAGAGCAGCTTCTGTAGTATTCACCTGGTTTTGTTTTCAGTGCAGCTGACTTATTCACTTTGAAGAGTTAAGGTGTGTGTGTGTGCATCTGTTCTTACTGCACACACTCCCCAAAGGCTAGTCCTCACCCCCCTTTCCTTTTATAGCCTCAGACATGTGGAAGGAGGGGGGGGAGACTGTGTGTGTGTGTGTGTGTGTGTGTGTGTGTGTGTGTGTGTGAAGGAGTGGCCCAGTTCTACAAACATGGCGGCACGGTGGGATGGGAGCAGTGTAAATGTGTAACAAGGTGCCTACTGACCCCTCCTTCCCTCCCTCTTCTGCGGTTGGGGGGGGGGATGCAAGGCAAGAGAGGGGAGAGGAGTTGGGGAGAGTCTCGCCTCCCATCACTCTCTCTCACAACACCGTGAGAGCCACAGGACTCATGCTGTCCTCCAGCACACCCACACACACTAGCACTGAGAGCGAGAGACACTGAGAGTGAAGAGGGGTACAGCAACAAGAAAGGAGAGAGGTGCAACGTGGAGAGAGAGAGAGAGAGAGAGGGTGGGACGTAGCAAAGGAGATTAAAAAAAAATCCAAATCCTGAAGAGAGAAAACAGAAGGATTTTCTCTTTTCTCCCGAGGAGCTGCGAATAACCCTCGGCGAAGGATGGCAGAAGGGGGAGAGGGAGAGGAGGAGATTCAGTTCCTGCGAACGGTGAGTCCTGCTTACTTTCCTTTTTTTCGGGGGGGAGCCTAACCTGCACCGGCTGCTGGAGAGGAGTTTGGGGACGGAGATGAGGTTTTTTTTATTATAATTAATTTATACCGACATTCAGCTCTTGACCCTGAAATTGACTCATGATCTTCCAGCATCAACTTCACCTGGTTTCACAGTTTCTTCACTTTTATCAGTTTTGCTCTCCTGGCGTTGGATATTTAAGTCGTGTCTGTAGTTGCAGTTCTCAGAGCCAAGGCCCGCTTCTGTATATAGTTGACTATTTTTGCGGCGCCCTGAATGTGCCATGACCTGCTTATTAGTTGCTCTCTTTAAACTTGGTAATTGATTTCTTTAATCTCTCGCGAGCGCAGTAATCTGGGGTCGGTAACCTACATTATGTGATCATATTTTGGATCTTTTCAGAATGCACCGCTCATTGTCTTGCCTAATCTTTTTTTATATTGCATCCAGAATGTTCTGCGCTTAAGATTAGTCGGGTAACAGTGTATGCGTGCATATGCGAGCGTGAGCAGATAGATAGACAGGGGCTGGTGCATCTGTTAGCATCGTTATCTATTTATATCTGAGGAAAGTAGAGCCTGTCAGTGTGGGGTGAGGAGGCAGAGCAACAAGCTACCCAGAGCCTACAGGGGACAGCTGGCCAAAGACTGCATGTCTTCCTTGGAGAAGCCAAATCATAGTCACAGTGCAGAGATATCCACTTCTCAGACTCAGACTCAGTGGGGGATGACCCTGAAAATGGCCTAAAACAGCTGAGTTGGTTAAAGGATGCAGTATCTGAGATTAATACTGGTCTGAATATATTTTTCATTTAATCCATTTGTGCCCGTAATCTTAAAAGCCGCCACCATTTGGAGCTAAAAAGAAGATAATGATGAAAAAATGTTGATTAGAAGAAGTTTCAATTTCTGCAAGAGCCACTGAGCATTTAGAGCTGGGGACTGTTTGAAACCAGTGTTTCACGTTAAATCATTGTCTGTATATTCATAGGAGAATCATTCCCGCTGACTTTGAGAAGAGCTTCAACAAACGAGTGAAATATACGTCTGTTAAAGTGCAGCTCATGTTTACCTGCTTGAATTTGTTGGAGAGCTCGGGTACGACATGCAGAAAGAAAATGACAACAACTTATATTGAGTGACAGGATTCCTGTCAGGCTTGCAGAGTCAGCTCACAATATCCACAAGACGGCATTACAGAGGAACGCAGCTGTAGCTTCTGTTACAAAACCATAAACTGTGTGTTTTTTTTTTCTCCTTGTCTTTGGGGACGAGCAAATGAGTTGTGAGACACATTGGCTAAACACTTTGAATGCCTTCAGTGGGTTTGTCCTTTTGGTTCAAGAGGCTCGGTTAGGGGTGGAACTACCGGACAGCAACACTTCAAAAGGAAAAACAATGCGGCCCTATATGAATTATTAATGCATCGTGGGTTTTATCCCTAACGCTAACACTGTTTGGGTTTAGGGTTAAATCCCCACAGGGCTAAAAATGTAAGAGCTCAAAGTGCTGTGAGGATCTTTGGATTAAAGCATCCACCAAATGGTCTCTGTTATCAGTCTTTTAATTAGAGACCAGTGATGGGAGGCATTGTGTGAGTCAGCTGTTTCTTTCTGCTGGGGGTTTTCCATGGGTTATATTGGAGATGTGATGAAAATGGAGTGGGAGCTCTTGCCTCACCTGGAGCAGTAGGGACTTACTGATGCCTGATGTGCCATGGAGGTTCACATCCTGTTGCCAAGGCTCAGCCCTTCAGAAATGTTCTTCCAGAATATATTTTACAACAAATAATGAAATATTTTAGCAAAATTTGATCTTATAAGTGCAACATCATCAAACCATGGTTGGATAACAAACATTTATGTTGCTTATTTACACGACTTGTGATAATAACATCTCAAAATGGACTATAGATTCAAGATTTATCTCAATGAAATATATTAAAACTCAGACAAAGCAAAGTGCCAAAACTTATGTTCCAAAGAAAGTCCTTAGTCCTCCAAAACGCAGCCTTCAAGAGCTCAAAACTAGGCGCATGTTGGCACATTTTGCTTTCTCCTTCAGAGTAAAATCCCTGGGCAATGAAGGAAGAATGATGTCTTTTTCACTTAACACCCAAAATATGCTTCTTCTCAACTGACAAAGTGTAGATTTTCACCGTGACAGGCAGCGTTGTCGTTATTTGGGCTTGGTCTGAGTTCGCAGAAGTTGAATTTTGGGGAAGACTAAAGCTTTTTTTAAAACCTTGAACAATGGCTTTTGTATGACATAACACCAAGGAGGAAGGGTGAACGTTCAGGTTGCCATTTGGAAACCGCTGACATAATACATTTGCTTTACAGAAAGTCACTGGGGACTTTTTTTTTTTTTTAGATCGACTTAATAAGAATGTGTTATCATAAAATCATTTGTAACTTTACTGCCAGCTTCTCTTTATAATTTGCTAAGAGTTTAACTCGTCATGGTCGTGAGTACAGGATTCATTTTGTACTCCCACAGTCCATCACCAGAGTCTTGAGCGAAATGTTGAAGCAAACACAGGAACCCTGCAGTAAGTTATTTGGGCTGCCCTCCTCCGTCAAAGTAACTGTGAACACGGAGGTGTTTTTGCAGTTTAAGAATGCTATTTGAAGAAGGAGCTGAAAAAAAGATACCTGTGTTATCCTCTCCAGTCTCTTCTTTTTTATCCTTTTCTCTGTTATTAGGGCCCGAGCACGGCACGCTGTGGCGAGGCCCTATTGGATTTCTAACGCTGAACGACGTTTAAAAGTAAATCGCATTTTCGCATCCCCTCGAAAACTCATGAAATTTCATCTACCCCCCTAAAGTCGGGAGTAAAATTACGCATTTTGGGGGTCTCGCACATGGACGTACGCATATGGCTCGACAGCGCCACCTAGATGTGTGTTTTCGGAGGGGCCCCTCGCTACGGTTTCATCCACGTGAACGAAATTTGGAGGGAGTATGTAACATACCGAGACGCACAAAAAAGTCTCTTGGTGACCCGGGCTACAGTGAAGCGTACGGCGTCCAGTTCTTGTCAAATTTGGACTTTTCGGGTTTTTGGGGTCATTTCCAGGGGTCACGTTTGAACGAACTCCTCATAGGGATTTTACCTCATTGACTTCAAACTTGGTAGATCTGTTCATATAGACTTCCTGAGTAAAAGTGATCAAAATGATGAATTTTGGCGACACTGTGTGGGGGCGTGGCGATCCATAAAAAGATTCAAAGAAGAATCGTGCGCACATGTGCGAGGGCCCGACCATCGCTGCTTGCAGCTTCAATTCTTCTTGTTTTTGTTGGGAATCCTCCAAATAAAAAGAAAAGCTGTGAGTTTTTAGAGTAATGCATTGCAGTGTGTGTTAGTGTTTTTTTCTCATGGGGTTTTTCGTTTAATCGTAAGAAAGGAAAGGAAGAAGAGATTAAAGCCTCTAAATGCTGAGAACGCAGGTAAATGTTCTGCATCTTCTTCAACACACCCCGAGTGATCGTTTTCCTTCACGAAAGGCCACACATAGATTACTCAGCAGTGCTGCTCTATTCTATTCTGGGATTTATTGTGTTATTCTAATATGGCCCAGGCCTGTGACTCATGCAACACTGAGTGATCGCAGTGTGGCTTGAATAGTTGTATAGTCTACACTCATTGGTGGGGCTTAGCCGTGCCACCTGCTGTACAGTAGCAGGTTGCTTAAATTCTCTTTCCACTAAATCAAAGCAGATGCCCTGTGTTGAACTACAGGTATCCAGTATTCATCCTCCTCCCTAAAAAAACACCCCGCAAGCTATTCAACCCCCACGTTTTCTGTCAAGAGATCGGCTTAGCTTGCAGTAGCCAGCAGCGTTTCCTATTCTCTTTAGAAAACGCCACACAATGCTGAAATGTCTCACTGCGCTATATAAACACATGTGGGTCTACATCAAGTAACC
The DNA here is from genome assembly GCF_000972845.2 of Larimichthys crocea. Taxonomy (NCBI): domain Eukaryota; kingdom Metazoa; phylum Chordata; class Actinopteri; family Sciaenidae; genus Larimichthys; species Larimichthys crocea. The sequence goes on from NC_040017.1 coordinate 25,984,426, forward strand.
CCGGGCTTCATACAACGCTGCCGTTTGTCTTCTGGACACGGTGAAAGCTGTGTCACTGTTTTTGTGATGCCACATTTGTGGTGTGAATCACACAGGCGAGTGAGTTTGAAGAGGGGTATTCAAGCTCCAGTCTATAACAGCAGTTTCTTTTTATAGTGTGCCCACTATAAGTGCACACACTCTGGAGGGAGAAACCAGAGGAGTCAGTGTCCTACTTGCCGGCATCCTTTGGGAGACGCGGTGTGTGTGTGTCTGTAGATGTGGGTGTATGTTTCTGTATGTATCAAGTGAACAGAGATCTTCTTCAGTGTTGTGACAGTCAATTGTGACAAATGCATACCTACAGGTGCCATAATAAGCTTTGTTATGTTGGCAAGGTGCACAGATATAATCTTTTAATTTCCAGCCCAGTATTAATGTAGACGTCTACATCTTTTGACCTCAAATGAACAATTCATTGCTCACTGGGTGGATTATTGTCTGTGCAGCGTCTGAACATTTCAGGGGTTTTATATTGTGCCAGTAACTGTTGTTGTTTGGTTTAGTTTTGCCATTTTTTTTTATTTGATAGGCAGCAGAGATACAGACAACACATGCAGGGAGGGAGAGACAGGGATGACAAACAATAAAAGTCTGCAGTGGGACCGGGGACGTTGTGTTTATACGGTAGATAGCCACTTATCAGATGCACTGCCAGTTACTTTTTAGACATTGCTTTCTAGGTTTGGATTCTGAGTTGGTACAATGCCACATTTCTGCCCTTTTTACTAAGATCATGATCTTGTAACCCTTTGTTTTAATTGCAAAGAACAATGTTTTTAAAACTGTGTTTTTTGAATGTCAAACGTTGAGTAACAAGGGCTTCAGGTGCTCACTTATTTATCAATTTCATTACTTAAGTTTGTAAAAAAATTACACTTATATTAGATTTAATAATGTATTTGAAAGGATTCTGATGTTCAGCACTAGATTTAGATGTGACGAAATGCTCATACTGACCTGACTTCATCAAACAGGGATCCAAATGCAGGTCATACAACCAGTGACCTCCTTCACGCTGACTACAAGATATCCTAATTAAATTCTGCAAAAACGTGAAGCTCACCTTGCATCGCTTTCTGTTTTTTGTGTGTTGTACTATCATGTCTGGATCAGGCTGGGATGCTGATTTACATTTCTGCAGTGTAGACGACGACGGCTGAGGAAACACAAAATTATGATGCATATTTTATTTTATTTGGTTGCACGGCTGTTTATTTATACAGGGACACACAGTCTCTTTCCATTTTTCATCCCAAATGTTATTGTCCCCCCCCCTCTCTCCCTGTATAGTGGGTATATCAGTGAGCTACAGTAGTAGCAGATTTTGGGAGGGTGGTAGATGACGGACGGGGGTGAGGGAGATAGGGAGGGTGCAAGCAAAGCAGGGTTTTAGAAGTGCTGAGCCCAGGAGATGAACACATCCACAGTGTGACAACACACACACACACACACACACACACACACACACACACACACACACACACACACACACACACACACACACACACACACACAGCTCGTAATACTGCACCTGTTTGTCTGCCTGCCTCAGTCACAGCAGTTTAGACAATAAACAGGTGGTCTGGTCTGCTTTTTCGGGCACGAGACATAAACACAGAGAGAGAGAGAGAGGGGGTGGGGGGTGGGGATCCTACAAAGTGACACAACTGTTATGCAAAGTGCTCTGTGTCTGCCTGTGAGTGTGTCAGTGATCAGCTCTGTCACTTCATGAGTGGAACGATCTAAGGATCTTTCTACATGAAGGTTCCTTGTGCTCCTGTCTCGGTTTAAAGACGTCCAAGTGGATTCTGACATTAACAGTTTGATAAAAGTTTGAGTCTGATCATGTAAAATATTCTTTGCATTGTTTCAGCAGCTGGTTTGAAATCTATGTATGTAAAACAATCAGAGGGCTACTGATAGTTAAGTAATCAATGCTTTACATCTTACCATAATGTAGCTTTGATGATGTCGGATTAATGGTCATTGTGATGGTTTAACATTTTCACATTATATTCAGAAATGAACTTTATGAAACGTAGCAGTACAGGTTTTTAAAATGTCTGGCAGTGATGTGAAGTTAGTGGTTATCAGTTTAAAACATGAAAAAACACTGATACGCTCCAAGTGTTTTGTTGGTTAAACACGTCCAGATGAACTAAGTTTACTTGAAGGTTTCTCACACACAATGCTTTGTTCCAAATCTTCCATAATGTGTGTGCAGCTGGAGAGAAAACATGCTGGAGATGATGAGGTAAATATTGGACTATTTTGGATCCACAGTGCGGTCGTTTGGCTCGAGGCACTTTGGATTATGCTGCAAAAAAAAAAAAACTTTCTGGAGAAATTGGACAATACTTTTTTTCGGAGCTGTAGAAACCTGGTCCTATTAAAGCTGAGCACAGGTTGAGGTGAAACTATGTGTGGAGGGAGGTTCAAGGATATTTGTAGTTTGATGTTTAGGTTGAACTCTTAATTTAAATCTTCCACAGCTAAGAGAGAACGAATAGGCTGGAGGTGTCCCTTGAATTCTATATTTCATTTTTTTCCAATCCTATTTTCTCAGGCAGTTTCTATTTGGACTATGGGACGTTGCTCGTCTTGCATCATAAATCTCTCTCCGCATCCATACTCACTTCTATATTCAATTTTTAGATTACACATCTGTTTTAAACTGCTGGTCAAGAAAGTACTTTGCTTTCTCTTGAGGCATTTTTTTTTTTTTTTTTTTAGAGGAATGGATTTTGGATTCAGGCCAGCTAAAATAATTTATTTATAACAGTGTTTGCCTTTGAATTGCTGCTGTCTGCCAGACTTATCGTCTTTCAAAGGGCAGAGGCTGTTTAATGTTTGATGTCTGGTTTGTAGCAGTTTAACCGAGCTGGAGGAGAATGAAGCCGGCGTGCGATGGCTGTCAAAACACTATATGTCAATGAATATCAATATCGTATTAGTGTCTCTTAGAATCTGATTTGTGAATCATCACAGTACCTAAATCATGAAATATGGTAGTTTCCTATCTGGTGCATATTTTTCTTATCACCCTCCGTTTTTCTAAACCTTATCAAAGGAGTTTCTGTATCTTTTGGATCGTAGCCATTGTCTTTAGAAACTCAGATGCAATCTGCTGTTTTGGGCAGTGATTGGTTGATTTTTCTTTTGCTTTTTGATCATCAAAAATCAGTTAGTTTTTCCTATACGCGGTGCCTTCCCCGCGAGCAAGAGAGCCTTGCTCTTTCTCCAACCGAGACTCTCCAAGTGAGACCTCTCTAAGTATCTGCTGGTCAGCAGAAGGAGGGAATGTGATAGTGACAGGTGCAGCCACCTAAAATAGGAGAGGAGTGGAGGGGGGAGGCCCACAGTAGAGTGGTAGAGGTAATGGAAAAAGGGAGAGAAAAGAGGGCCGTAATGAAATAATAAGAGCAAATGTGGGCAAGAAGCGTACATGGAAGGAAATAGTGTCAAATGAGAGTGAGCACGATAAAGAGAAATATATATATATATATATATATATAAAGAGACAGAAGCAAGAGCAGGATGTGAAAAACATATACACTGTGTGTGCAGTGAAAGATTTATCAGCCACGATTTACTGCAGCACAATAACTTTTCTGTCTCGAGCCACCTATAACTTTTGCACTTCATAACTTATCTGCAAAACTCAGTCAACCATATCACATTAGACATAACTCAGAGTGGAGACACACATGCACAGAGACACTCGGGACTGTAATGACTCCTGCAGTGCTGCAGCAGTACGAAACATTTTGAAGCATGCAACTTATGTTGTTGAATCTTATTTATGTGTAGATACTTTTTCTGCAAGGATTTAGTGGCGTCTAACAGTGTTGCTGATTGCAACCCTGTCACCTCACCTTTGCATTCTAAGCATCGAGGATGAACTAAATGCAAACGGCCCTATCCAGAGCCGGCGTTTGTTTCTATGTATTATATTTTGTTTTCCGGATATTCTGTAAATAGAGCCCCTTAAATCGTACGCACTGGACCTTTAAGGAGAGGTGGTCTGCTATTTTAGAAGTGATGTACTGTAGGCCTAGTGTGTACTGTATGTAACCTAAACTCTTAGCCTGATCTTTACAGTCACACACTGTTTCTTCAGGAAGCACACACTCAGTCTCAGTGTCAGGTGATGGGGCCAAGGTTTTATCAGGACACTGAAAATTGTCTAATCTTACAATGGATTAGCGGCATTGTCTCTGAAAATAATAATTAAAAAAAAAACAAGTAGATTGTCCCTTACAATCTTAAAGATTTTAAATTTTTATTTTCTCACAGATATTTTAGCAAGTATGTTTCAGTGATATAAGAAAATGAGGGTGACTACAGTCTGCGATGGAGAATCCCGAGCTTGCATCTGTATGGGCTCTTCTAGTTTTCAAAGGGAAACCCCCTAACCACACTGCCCTCTGCGTTATTGAACTGTTTCTCTCCTCCGCCCACGTACCGTGCAATGTGCTGTCCCTCACTCTTTTTATGTCTGCAGAAATATAATCAATGGCCTGGGGTGGCATGCATCAGCACAGTTTGATCAGAGCATTGGGCAGAAATCGGACCCATAAAGCAAAGAAATAATGGCCATGTTATTTATTTGATAAGAGTAATTTGATGACTTGGCACGTTTTCAGTAATATGGATTTTCAGTAATATGGATGGAAAGTAAACAGTGAAGTGAAATAATAAACCAATATTGAGATGTGAGAAATATTCAGAACTCGGTCTTGAACTGAAATAAACAAAACATTGTGAAAAGAACTAACACTTCAATAAAACACATAGCTGTAATATAAATATAAGTTTACAATGCAATAACAATTTTAATACTGTCTTTATCTAATATATAGTACCCAAGTTGTGTTTGTCTCTACTGTTCACAGGTTTTGCATTTTGTTTATTTTCTCTTATGGTCATGAACAGGCTTATCACTGTTTTTATATATATTCTGAAAATCTTGTTTATTGCGGCAGTAAATAAACTTTCTGGACACTGCAACAGTGACTAATGGATTAAAACCACCAGCTCCCGGTTTCACAGTTTTAAATGTCATGTTTGATTTTTGTCAACAAGTCCTGAACCAGCTGCTTATCTGCTATTGGAGAAGACAATCCTCCAGTCTATCGTTTATTTATGTTTATGTTTGTGTACATAATATATCAGCATTCGGATGGTTGATTCCTTATCAGCTGATACTGTGTAAAGACTGTCCCAGCACAGCAGGTTACCAGATAAACTGATCCCGTCTGTCTCACTTGGATTGTGTAAATGTATATCCTCGTAAAAGACCTGTCCACTTCAGTAGAGAGAAGATTGAAGTGGGTGATTATTTCTCACCATCTTGCATCTGTTTGCTTGTTTGCTTCCTGTTCAGGATGGGCAGTGTGCCTGCTTGTCTGGGGAACCCTGGCTACCCTCTGTCTGCATGTGCAGCATCAGACGACCCCAGAGATTACAAAGGTGTCTGCTTTCAGGCGATATCTATGCCCCTGGCTGTAAATCTCTGCCGCATTACACACCTCTATTTGCGCACACTGGTGTGTTTGTTTGTGTAACTGTCTGTCAGTTAACATCCAATTGTCTCTACCTCTCCCTCTGACCCCGAACGTCCACATAGCCCAGATGCTTCAGCCGTCCAAGTCCTAACATGGTTTGCCTGTAACCTTAACCCTACACCCACCACGTTGATGGGGCATCAAATGCATTTCGTGTACATGTCTTTGCCCATTGCCAAGTTATATAACCAGTAGGTCAGGTGGGTGACAACTGGCTATAACTCAATCCTGCCTACCTGTCTTGGCTCCGTCAGAGTCAGTCATGTGAGATTGTCAGATAAACAGGAGTTGTTGTTGGCTTACAATAAAGAGTCATGTGCGCATCTTTCAAATCCTTATAGCTGCCTCTATTAATATAAGGAGGTCTGTGTGGTCTCCAAGTCAGCTTTTCACATGGTCGAATTGGAAGCGATACACACAGTGTGACTCTTGGAAGGACACAGCTCTGCAGTCGCTGTTGAACTTCACAGAGTCCTATAATAAGTCAGAGTGCCCTAACATTCAGGTCGGAATAAGACGTCCCGGCTGAGGCTTATGTGTTTGTCTGATTCATCAGCCTGTTTTCTACTTGACTGGTTAAGTCAATTCTTTGGATTTGAAGATGGTCTCATGTCCACTATTTTATATATGTTTATATATTATATATGTATCTTCCCACAGACATTCCTGTGGTCACTTACCATGAGTATTTTCACTTTTTTCTGCATTTATAATAATAATAATGATAATAACTTTCTTGAACATGTTTACAAAATAAAAACTTTTGACTGTGAGATCAAATATTCTCTGTCCTTCTCGTGCCCTTTCCCTTGAGCTCTCGCAGTCCTCGTTCGGGTCCTCTGCCCTTTTCATGTTGCTCACAAAGGTAGCCCCGATTGAAGCAGAGTAAGAGTCTGCCATGTGAGACTGCGGCTATAGAAATAGATGGAAGACACTCGGTAGGACTGCCGTACAACGTTGGGTGCATATATTGCCTACCGTTGTCATCCGATCGTGCAGTTTGTCTCGGTGCAATGAGTCACTCTGTTACTTCAGTCTGCTTTTAGACACCCACAAGCTCAGCCCCAGCTCCTTAATGGGGACTGCAGTCTGAGTCTGTATGCACTGTCCTCAAAATATGGCCGGTTTAGCCCAATTTACCCTTCTTGCTCAGCCCACTTCAGCTTTTCTTTTTCTGTGAATTTCTCTGCAGTGATGTCTCAGAACCACTGATAAACAAAGACTGATGTTACTGTAGTGTAGCTCTGAAACTCAGCTGTGAAGTTGTGTGAGTGGTAGGTATTGTTGTTGTGTGAGGGAGGTGGGAAAGATATATGATCACTTTGTTTTGTGAACTTGAGCACTTCCGAGATTCACAAATCTGACAAAAAAAAAAGTGATGTTTGTGTGGTCCATCGACAGTTTTAGCAACACTTGAGTTAAGCGGTGCTGCAGTGAAGGAGAGAGGGCACGGTGCTCCACTTTCCAGAGTGCAAAGCAGGGAAGGCGAGGACAGGACAGAGGAGACATTTCAAGGCTGAGAAGAGATAGATGATAGCCCATCCAAAGGAAGAGGGGCTACATTTCATCCAAAGAAACACTAGAGGCCTCTGAGTATTGAGAGTAGATGTTATGAGGTCACTGATGTGCATCACTTTCCATTTTCCTGCCGTGTGCCACAAACATAGACGTGCAAACACGCTGCCCCTCAACCTCGCGTTCGAATGCCTGCCTGCTCTCCTCAACACCAAGTCATGACACATCGGCGGTTGCCGGATTGCCAGGGCAAGACGGAGATCAGGTCAGGAGGGAGAAGACAGAATGATTCATTAGTTGTTAGATGAGAGGAGAGAAAAGTCAGGAATCTGTCCAGAAACTGTAGAGAGCAATATTAGTCAGGTTAAGTGATAGATCTACTTGTATAATGAGTGAGTAGAAGGAGCAGCTGGGAATGTGTCAGTGTCAGGTGTGGGTTTCACAGGGGAGGGGGTGTTTATCGCTGTATTTACACCAGCCTCTGGAGGGTCCAGGCAATGACGAGGAGAAACAAATTACTGTCTGTTAGCGTTTTGCTTGTGGAAACGAGGTGCTGGTTCTTACTCAGCGGAGCTGTTTTATTCTGTATGACATGAACATGAACATCATTTAGCAGAAACATACATATTATATTGAAGTTCCCTTATTGTCGTATGCCAGTGTAGCTGCGAAATTCAAGAAGCCATCACTGCATTACTTTGCAATGACAGAGCTATGTCCATACAGTCTGGAAACAAAACATGTTTGAAATAAAATAACCCCATCCAGGTTAGAAAGTATTCAATCTAGCAGAAACGATGACGTCTGAGTCGAGTTGTTATCGTTTAAGTGTAAGCAAAACATATGCATTCAATAGTCTCCTGTTGAGTCATTGTGTGTACTTCACAGCAAGAGCCTATTTTTACTATTATATGCTGCAGGCATAAAAAAAAAGGTCATTATTGTACACAGCAATGTCAAATCAAGCCAGTTTTACCCAAGTGAATGAATGAAAAGGCGGCATAGCAGATGTACAGGGGGAAACTAGTGCGATCGAAAGTTCATATGAGTCGTAGAAGCGTTAAATAACGTGTCCCAAAATAAAAGACTCTAAGTGTTTTCATTGTGTTTTGGGTGCAGGATGACCAGGTCGTTCTGCAGTGCACTGCCTCCGTCCTGAAGGAGCAGATCAAGCTCTGTCTGTCCTGTGAAGGCTTTGGGAACCGTCTCTGCTTCCTGGAAACCACATCCAATGCTCAGGTAAGACGCTGATACCATCCATTCCTCCCTTTTGTTTGTTCCTGTGTTGTATGTAACCTTGTTTTTTTATGAACTCTGTTGTACCTGTGTGCATTTTGTAGAAGGTGCCCCCGGATTTGGCCATATGTACCTTCATTCTGGAGCAGTCCCTGTCGGTCCGCGCTCTGCAGGAGATGCTGGCCAACACGGTGGAGATGACCGAGGTAGGATTAAAAAACAGAAATAGACAGAGGAATACTTGGAGAGGAGATGGAGACTAAGTTATATGCAGAAATAGAGAAATAGACTGTGGTAGACAGGTTTCCCCGTCCTTTCTGTTTTCTTTTACAATGTATTCTGCTGCACCTGCATCTACTGTCCACTCACTAAAATGAAGGCATTTGGTCAGGTTTCCTGATGAAGATTTGAGATATAGAAATTATTTATTTTATTTCATTATTCCTCAGTACCTTTTTTTCTGAGAGGAGCAACAGTCCTTATAACTTAATATCTTGTACAGTATTAAAACACGGTGAGGGAACCATTTAACCCGTCAACAGCCACTTTGGATCTATTTCCTGACAACAACAGCTGCATCTCAGAGGTCATTTTGAAGCTTTACACTCTTGTGGAACAAACCCCTCTGATTATCTGGCTCTCTAACAAGTAATAACTTGCCAAATTGAAGATAAGAGTCATTTTAAAAACATTGTTTTCGATATTTTTCTCTGTTTTTTTCCTCTCATGTGACTGTGGATCAGAGGGCAACCAACCATATTCCCTAAAGATATATATTGTTTTATTTCTGATCAGCTTTAATCTCTTCTCTCTGTATTTCAACTTTGACACAGCTTGTATTCCTTTTATTACAAGCTTTAATGGATTTATCCTTTGTGTGTTTCACAACTGTTTATAACTGTAATAAGTGGCTTTTATGAATTGTATATCCTACTGATATCAAGTTCCAGTCCTTCTGTATCATTCTTTTATTGGAAAGTTTTGTTTACATATTGATTGAACACAAATACAATCGTTTCTTTTTGGTTTTTTAATGAATCATAAAGCATATTGTACATCATCACTTCTTTGTGAGCACTATAAATGGAGTTATTTTTTTATTTTATTTTTTATTTTATTTTTTAATTGTTATCTGACGTCCCCTCCCCCTCCACCCTGCCCTTCCCTTCTCGCTCTCTGCCAAGCAGGCAGTCGATTTGGACAAATGGGTATGTCTGCTAACATGTCTTATTTCCTGTAACGTGTGTCCCAAACCAACCTGGCGACTGTCCTCGTTCCTGTCTTGTTGCCCACTGGATGTCCTATTGAATGAAAGAGTGCTGTATCATTCACACGTCTTAATTCATGTCTGTTTAACCTTCACCTCAAGGTGGTGGTCTCTCTGTACACCTGCCAAAAACTTTCAGCTACAGAAATTGATGGGGTCTTATTGTCTTTAGATTGATCTTTTATGCTGAGTTTATCTTCTAGAAACTACATTTTACCCGGGAAAAATCAAGTTTTATTGAAACATCGGATTAATTGGGCTAAACTTGACTTGAGTCAAGCAAGTAAATCTAGTTTTGAGGCTTTGGTAAACGATAATTTAATGCACTTTTGTGTTTTGTATTTGTTACATCTCAATAATCTACCAGACGATAGCAAGAAGATCTAGCAAGGTGTCACAATGCATCATTCATATCATGCAGAAATGTTACCAGCACATTCTTGTCTCATCATAAATGTGACCCTACCTTGCTTGATGTTGTTCCTTTTTGTTTTAGCACGTTGTTCTTTGTTTGTCTTTGATCACATCAGAAAAACATTTCTCTTCCCCTTTTTTATGCAGAACATGATTTCACACTTCTGTAAAAAAAAAACTGATTACTGACTAACTTGGCTTATCTTAAAGAAAATCCACAACAAAGGTTTTAATATAGCATATGGCTTTTCTGTTTGGTGGCGTATTCTTCTTCTTTTTCAGTGGATAACTAGCCAAACATATGTGATATCACATCATTCTGATATTTCTGCAGCCATCTAGCAATCTAGGTTTTGATGCAAGCGTCCGTAGGCTCTCAACTGCTTCAATATTCAACAATTAACAACAATCAACTCATAGCTCCCTCAGCCAACAAACCACAAACAAAAACGTTGATGGTCTTTTTCTGGATTTGTCAACACTGATGAAATATAATCACTTCAGTATTCAAAGATGGATTTTGTATAGAGAGATCTAACCCACGTCTAAGCATTCAGCTCTCCACTGTTTTCGAATAGTTTGATGTTTTTGATCAATTAAAAAGTTCAAGGTTTTTTGTCCATATTCCAGCTAACTTGTTTATAGACCAGTTAAAAACATAAGCATCCGAGATGAAATCACAAACATTGAACTTCAGCACCCGTGGATCTTGGTTGGTAGCATGTACAGTAGAGAAAAAATCCTGCATTTCTGCTTTTGACAGATCAAAGAAACCCAGTCTAGGCTGGCGGCTAATGGACCTTAAGCTTACTCTAAGAGGAGCTCTCTATTTAACATTTCATTAGTTGCATTATCGTGCTAGTTCGGGCAGTCCCTGGCCTCAAAGGAATTGGAAGATGTGGATGAGCCAGGCTTCTCTAATGGTGAGCCGGAGGATGAGAATAGCATGGCATGCAGCCCAGTGGAGGGTTCCAACTGCCTCTGTCAGGGGTGGATGGGGAAACCGGACACCCCCAGAGCTCTGGACAGGCCTATCTCCCTCTTTAAACACACACACACTTGGGAAATCACACACCACCACCTGCCCTAACCAAGCCTAGTGCTACATCCATGAGTGCCATCACTTGACATACCTGCCCCTGACTCATCCTAGTGGATTATGGGTGCTTAACCCTACAGAAAGGCTTGACATTATCTTCCTGTTGGCTGGACTAAATGGTTGTTTTGGCTAATCTATCTATAACTGTTGCAGTAATTGTGTTTTCTTGTTGCATCCTTGCTGGATGTTGAGAAAAGGTAGGATGAATAAATGTTCATGTTTGCTGTTCAAAGGTTTTTAAATTTGTTTTTTGCATTCTGTCAAACTTCATCAGTCACATCATTGTGATACCTTGTCTTAAAACTATGATTTGTAGCATAGTATTGTCCCGGTTTCAGCGGTCCAACGACGCTGCTTTGCTTTGTTATTGATGTGATTCTTGTTTGTTTTTTTGTATTTGTATAAAAAAAGGGACTCCAAAAGAAGAAGTCATTACCTAGTATTGTGGAGCTGTTAATATCTTTTTGTTTACAAATGACTTATGTTTGTTATTTTTCTTAAAAACATAATGATAAACCTTTGTCAACTTGTAAATGTGTTTACATGCACTCAGCATGCACCCCATTCGTCTAATCTGTCCTAATCCCGTTTATTTTAGGTTGTATTTGGAGATAAAGCGCTTATACTTACAAATCATATACGACACATTTGTATTATTAATATGAATAGAGTCTCATAGTAGGTCTCAAAAAGTGCCAGTTGCAGTTGATGATGATATGTTATAAATCCAGTCAGTTAAAGTTTTTGATAGTCGGTTCTTCTGACCTCTGGATCTTTTTTTAATATACCCATTTCTTTTCTTCCCTGTCTGATCAAGGTACATTTGAAGTATGAGTCCTGAAATATTTCTCTATATTCTTTACCTATAGTCGTCCCAAGGTGGAGGTCATCGTACCTTGCTGTACGGTCACGCCATCCTTCTGAGACACTACCACTCATGCATGGTAGGACTAAATCCAAATCTGCTTTTAATTCCAGTTTGTTTACTTTAGTTTACATCTAAATCTGTATCTGCTCTGAATTAAACCTTCCTCCGCAGTACCTGAGCTGTCTGACTACATCTCGGTCACTCACGGACAAGCTGGCCTTTGACGTGGGCTTACAAGAAGATTCCACCGGTAAAACCAAACTTTGAAATCAAGATTAAACAGAGCTGCATTTAACTGATCACTGAAGCTCATTATCCTCTTGTTGTATTGTTAATACAGTTTTTGAATCCTGCTGACTTGGCCTTCTCAAGCTATTGACATAAATGGAGTCAGCAGTGCAGTACATTTCCTTTCATTTCGTGATAACGCTGTGAGGGAGCGATATTTTCTACATGAATAGGCAGCGGTTTTGTTGTTGTCCGAACATATCAGGCAGAGGGAAGCTGTTTGAGGTAGTCGTTTGTTCCTTTTCTTCTCACAGGTGAGGCATGTTGGTGGACCATTCATCCAGCTTCCAAGCAGAGGTCAGAAGGTGAAAAGGTCAGGGTGGGTGATGACCTCATCCTTGTCAGCGTGTCCTCTGAGAGATACCTGGTAAGACCCTTCATACTCCATCCACGTCGCTGTTACACAGTGAAGGATCGAGACGTGAATACCATTTTTCTTCTTGTCCTCTGTCCTCAGCACCTGTCATATGCCAGCGGAGACCTGATGGTGGATGCGTCCTTCATGCAGACACTTTGGAACATGAACCCGATTAGTTCAGGATGTGAACTAGCCGAGGGTACAAACATACATTTTGCTCTGTGGCAGACAGAAAACCATTCATACACACACATGCACACACAAAAATGATCTACATGTTTCATAGTTGTATTTCAAAATATTGACATATGTGAGCATATTGGGTGCTATCAGAAATCATGTACATTTAACATATACTGTTTTATTTTTGATTTTCATAAAACTTTAATTCAGACATCCTGATTCTTAATGCTTTTAAAAAATATATATAGTTATATATTTTATAGACTGAGTTCCTAATACCTCACTATTCACCTTCCTTTAAGGATTCAAGGAGTTTTTATTGTCATTACAACACATGTAAACATGGGATGAAACGAAAATTGGTTTCCCCTGGTCCCGAGCGCCCAATATCAAATATACAACATATAAAATAAAAAAATAATAAATAAAATATATATCATATATATAATATATATATATATATATATATATATATATAGATATATATATATATTATATATCTATATATATATATATATACTGACATATAAAAAGTAAAGGCAAATTTAAATTTAGAGGAAAGTATATACAATAAATAGAGAAACAACAACAGTGTAGCACCATGGTGAGGTAGTGATGTTAAGTTAAATTTGTTTTGTTATATCTGAAATTTGAACTTTCACTAAGAAAAAAAAAGCACACATTACATACAGTATAGTTCAACCCACAGGTTTGGGATGCATATCAGTATTATTTCTACTAGAAAAGAAAAAGCCACCCTAAGATTGTTCTGAATGTTTTGGCGGTTGCCTGGGAACAGAGGATGCATCAAATTTTAGGCACCTTATTCTTACTTTATTCAATCTTAGCAGATTGAGTTTCAATGGAAAAAAGCAAAAATATGTGCAAGAAAACAAAACTAAACATATACTGTATTTAAAGACAACCGTACTCACAGATTTATACACGCATGTCCACACAGTATACACACTCACTGTGGTATGTATCCCTCCTCTAAGGTTTTCTGACGGGAGGTCATGTTCTCAGGCTGTTCCATGGCCACATGGACGAGTGTCTGGCCATCGCTACACCAGAGGAAGGGGAGGAAAAGCGCAGGTACGGAGGAAGCAGAGCAGGTCTAAGCAGCAAAACGCCCTGTTAATCTCACACCATATGACCGTATGTGTCCCTGCCTCTGCTACAGGATGGCTCACTATGAAGGCGGTGCTGTGTGCAGTCAGGCTCGATCCCTGTGGAGGTTGGAACCTCTCAGAATCAGGTGATTGCCCCTCGAGGCATTTACATAATGAACATTAAATTCATGCAGATTTTCTTTTAAAGTCTAAAGAGTGGAATATTTTGCATGCTTGTTTGTAAACAAAGCATTCTTTCCCTTTATTCAGTTGTTGAACGGTAGTTATCATATACTAATAATTAAGAGGCTTTTTGATAACAATGATAATATGCTATATTTTCCGATGCCTGCAGTTGGAGCGGTAGCCACATGAAGTGGGGGCAGTCTTTCCGTATTCGCCACATCACCACAGGCCGGTACCTGTGTCTGGATGAGGAGAAGGGTCTGCTGGTGGTCGACCCAGAGAAGGCCGACACCAAAAAATCTGCTTTCTGCTTCCGTGTTTCAAAGGTCGGAGTTTTTCTGGACTTTTTTTTTTGTATCTGTCTTTTGGTATCTATAAATCATTTTGCTGAACTCTCTCTCTATGATTTTCTCCCGGTTCCCCTGAGCAGGAGAAGGTGGATGTGGCTCAGAAGCGTGATGTTGAAGGGATGGGCATTCCAGAGATAAAGTATGGAGAGTCCATGTGCTTCGTCCAACATGTATCCACAGGACTGTGGCTTACATATGCCTCCCTGGATGCTAAAGCTGCTCGTTTGGGAATGATGAAGAGAAAGGTTGGCATCAAATCAAAAATAAAATATAAGTTAGTGCAGATTATGTGTACAATCAATGTATTAAAATGACCAGGTCCAGGATCAAGCACCAATAAAATGAGATCACTGAGATTGTTTGGCTGCAGCTCTGTGTGGTTTTGAACTCTGACCTTTCTGAGTGTGTTATGGACAAGATAAACATTTGTATAGCTGTCACAGAGAGAAGTTGGGAATATCATCTGTAATATAATTATGCCGTCTATGTCCCCAGGTTATTCTGCACCAGGAGGGTCACATGGATGATGCACTAACTGTGTCCCGCTCCCAGACTGAAGAGTCTCAGGCTGCTCGAATGATTTATAGCACTACGGGCCTCTTTAGGCAGTTCATCAAGTGAGTACATACCATATTTGTATGTGAAACATGAAAACTACAAGATTTTACATTTGTTGCTGATTTGTTTGTGTTCCTCCAGGGGTTTGGACTCTCTGAGTGGAAAGAACAAGTCACCAGGGGCTGTGTCGCTTCCTTTGGAGGGGGTCATCCTCTCGCTTCAGGATCTCATCTTCTACTTTCGTCCTCCCGAGGAGGAGCTGGAGCACGAGGAGAAGCAGACCAAACTTCGCTCCCTCCGCAACCGGCAGAACCTCTTCCAAGAGGAGGTAATCTGCATGCCACCTGCACAGCCTTACACACACTCATTGATTTTTACTGTCTGCTCCTTTAACTAAAATAAATCTGCTATGCAAAGCGAAACTTTCTCTTTTGATACCATTGAGGACTGTCGTGTCCTTATGCAGGTTTGTTAACTCATTTCTTTTCATGTAACTGACTTAATACTAAGTAACACATGCCTTGTTTTCTTTCTCAGGGAATGATCACCATCGTGCTGGAGTGCATTGACCGCCTGAACGTTTACAACACCGCTGCCCACTTTTCTGAATTTGCTGGGGAGGAAGCTGCAGAGTCCTGGAAGGAGATCGTCAACCTCCTCTATGAGCTGCTGGGTAGAATAATCACCATAAACCCTTAAAAGCCAAAGTACATCATCGGTGTTGTCTGCTCTGAATAAAATAACATTGTTTCACTCTCTTTGTCTCCGCTGAACAGCCTCCGTAATCAGGGGGAACCGCTCTAATTGCGCATTGTTCTGTGACAACCTGGACTGGCTGGTCAGCAAGCTGGACCGCCTGGAGGCCTCTTCAGGTATCGGATGTGCCTCATTTGTTCACTGTTACAGCCCATAAATTAGAGTTCAGTCAGGACCACTTTTGTCAAAGAAACATTTCCACTTGCAGTAGTAGGTTATATCTGGCAGTGTGTGGATCGCTCTGAGAGCACACCTCCACTGCCACTCCATGTGCACACATGGAAAACCAGAGTTGCAAATTGGATGCTTGATGGGAATCAGCAGAGCCATCAGCTGATTGAATGTAATTTGCCAATTGAAGCTAAGCTGTCAGCTGACGTAGGCTGCTAGAGATCAGCTGCTATCAGCTGATGAAGCTAGGATTGACTTAGCAGCTGAACTAACGCTATGCTCCGTTTGTTTTCTAGTATTGACTAAATTACTTTTAAGGTTTGGCTGGACCAACTGTAGTTATTAGATACAGCTGTGACTTCATGAAATCCTCGGGCATGATTAGAAATCAATCTAATGACTCAAGTTACCCTCGGTATTTTATCAATAATGACAATAATGAAGATTATAAGTAATATGGTTGGATGATTTAATTTGTGGTTACCCAGGGGTAGCCAAAGAGGGAAATTATGAAAAAAGTAAAATAAACACTCGGCTACAAAAGCGAATAGATGGTGTTGATATAAAGTACATGAAAATAATTTTCTAGGTGTGATATTACACCACAAAAATCTGCTGAAAACCTCATAAAAAACCAAAACTGGCAAGGAGCATCGCAGTTCTGGGAAGAACGAGGCACATTCTGATTCACAAAGTGATAGAGTCCGTTTTTTATTGTCCCCTTGAGTTGGCATGTCTAACTTACTGTGTGGAGGTATGACGTCACACAAAAACACCCGACATCCATCATGTAAACTGCAAAAAGGGCCATAAGAATAGATAAAGAGGTTATTATTTGTGAGGAATGTTTAATTTAAAGAAATGTACGAAATGTATAAGCTGAAGACCAAACATGATTTGAATAGAAATCCAGGTTAAGGTTAACTTTTTTCCACTTTGATGGATTTTAAGCAATTTTCTTTATTATTGTTATTAATTATATGTCTTAACTTATTCGTTTTATTACTTCAACGTCTCCTTGTCGATGCTGTAACTTCCAAAAATGCTAAGAATTCCTCTTCTCTATAAATCTAGGTATCCTGGAGGTGCTGTACTGTGTGCTAATCGAAAGCCCCGAGGTTCTGAACATCATCCAGGAGAACCACATTAAATCCATCATCTCTCTCCTGGACAAGCATGGCAGGAACCACAAGGTTTGTTTTTTTTTTCCACTGCCAGGAATGTGGTGGGAGAATAACATTAGCCGGCTGTAAATTAATTGGCTCCAGCTGTTAGAGTTGCATATTTTATCAGACACTTTTGCAGGTGCTGATTTGGAAATGTTAGAGCATCCTTAAATCGTGTTTGGCTCATTTAAAAAATCAGCGATTCTAGCCAGAGGATGAAAGTGTGAATTGTTTGCACTTTAAACATAGACGTGATGGTGATGTCTGCATTTAGGTCCTGGACGTCTTGCGCTCTCTTTGTGTGTGTAATGGTGTAGCTGTGAGGTCCAACCAGAACCTCATCACTGAAAACCTGCTTCCGGGTCGGGACCTCTTGCTGCAGACCAACATTGTAAACTACGTCACCAGGTAAACTGCTGTTAGGTTGTGCAATATTTTTCCAAGTCATTAACCACTGAATGCCTGTTAATGTGCGTTTATTTATTTTCTGTGCTCAGTGTGAGACCCAACATCTTCCTGGGTACATGTGAGGGGTCCACGCAGTATAAGAAGTGGTACTATGAGATGATGGTAGACTACGTGGAACCCTTTGTGACAGCGCAGGCTTCCCACCTGCGTGTGGGATGGGCTATGACAGAGGGCTACAGCCCGTACCCTGGAGGAGGAGAAGGCTGGGGAGGTAATGGTGTGGGAGATGACCTCTACTCCTATGGCTATGATGGACTGCATCTATGGTCGGGTAAGATGACTCCTCTGATTATTTACTATTATATTTTCAGTGACGCCGTATGTCTTGTTATATGACTTCTCTGCTCTAACATTCAGGTACCGTACCGCGCCAGGTGGCTTCGCCAAATGCCCACACGCTGGCTGCGGATGATGTCGTCAGCTGCTGTCTAGATCTGAGCGTGCCCAGTATCTCCTTCCGTATTAATGGCCACCCAGTTCAGGGCATGTTTGAAAACTTCAATGTGGACGGCCTCTTCTTCCCCGTCATCAGCTTCTCTGCTGGAGTCAAGTAAGTAATTACTTTATTTAGGCAGTATCACAGTAAATTAATGTAACAAATATTACACTGTACGTGCCTTTTAATTAATCAAATTGTTATTTTGTAAATGCATTAAAATCTTAACCACTATCTCTCAAATAATCTCAAACAATCTTTCTAAAACCTACAGTCTTTTGTCCCCATAAAGAGATTTTACAGCTGCTGTATGTAATGACCCTCACAGTGCTGAGATGGGTCTAATGGTGAATTGCTCAGAAATTGGCCCAGTATTTAAATCAATGTTTCTTTATTGTGAGTCTCACAAAGATAAAGCCACTGTTGCCACAAATGATTTAAAGTCATAAGTAAAGATCTCTCCTGCAAATAGATAAAGACTAGGACTGACTCTGTTTCTGTCACCTCAGGGCTCGGTTCCTCCTTGGTGGTCGTCATGGAGACTTCAAGTTCATGCCCCCGCCTGGCTATGCCCCGTGCTACGAGGCTCTGCTGCCAAGAGACAGGATGCGTATTGAACCCATCAAGGAGTACAAGCACGACTTCAACGGTGTGCGCAACTTGCTGGGTCCCACTTTGTCCCTCACACACACCTCGTTCACCCCCTGCCCCGTGGACACTGTTCAGGTAAAGGCCCAAAAACCTAAAATTAAAATTTTGGTCGTGTCATTAAAGTCTCTGCTATATTAGTTTCTTTTTTGTTTGCTGACTTTCCTCTGCTGTATAGATCGTCTTACCACCCCACTTGGAGCGTATCCGAGAGAAGCTGGCAGAGAATATTCACGAGCTCTGGGCCGTCACCCGTATTGAGCAGGGCTGGACCTATGGGACTGTGAGTACAGAGTCAGCACTGCAATACAGAAGCAACAGTATAGTAATATTGATTTGACAACCTCAGATTCTGATGATTTGGAGCTTGAGTAATGTGAGCATTACATTTCAAAACGCCGCTGTCTGTTACGTATTTACTTAAAAATGTGTTATCTCCTCAAATTCTTCTTGATTAATTGGTAACGTGCCATCATCTTCCTCCACAGTTCAGGGATGACAACAAGAAACTCCATCCGTGTCTGGTAGATTTCCAGAGTCTCCCTGAACCGGAGAGGAACTACAACCTGCAGATGTCTGGCGAGACTCTCAAGTGAGTTTGTAGCTGAGGTTTTGTTCAAAATCTGAATCCTGTGACCTTGGACACGATTGTTGATGCCTGTGTCCTTCTTATCCCACAGAACTCTCCTGGCACTGGGTTGCCATGTTGGTATGGGTGATGAGAAAGCAGAGGAAAATCTCAAGAAGATCAAGCTGCCCAAGACGTACGACAACAAAGATATTTCCTTTGTGCAGTATCTTTTTATATATAACTTTTGTATATCTGAATCTGACATCGTCTGTCCTCTAGCTATGTGATGACCAATGGATACAAGCCTGCCCCCCTTGACCTCAACCATGTGAAACTGACACCAAACCAGAACCAGCTTGTAGAAAAACTGGCAGAAAATGGGCATAATGTTTGGGCAAGGGACCGGGTACGACAAGGATGGACCTACAGCATTGTGCAGGTAACTGTCTCCAAACTTTAATATATCCTTTATTTTTCTTTTGGAAAGGTCTGGTGAAAGTTTAATTCATTTATGTTAACCAAAAAAAGTATATATCCAAGTCTATAATCTTTATATTTACACTTAGACGTGCTGCCATTCCACGAATATATTCATGCCTTTTATATATTCTTATTTAAAAATTCTCTATCAAGTTTTATTCTGCTATAATTCGCAGGACATCTTAAATAAGCGAAACCCTCGTCTGGTACCTTACAATCTGCTGGACGAGAGAACCAAGAAAACGAACCGAGACAGTGTTAACAACGCTGTCCGCACCCTCATTGGCTATGGCTACAACATTGAGCCTCCAGATCAGGAGAGCAGTAAGTCGGCTTATATTACGATAATGTGTGTTGATTAAATGCAGAATATCATTTGTAAATGCTATAACTCCACCCAGTAAATAACTCCATCGTCCATAATCTTTCCCTCTTTGCATGCAGCTGGCCATGGCCTTGAGAACACCCGCGGGGACAAGGTACGAATCTTCAGGGCAGAGAAGTCGTACGCTGTCACCCAAGGGAAGTGGTACTTTGAGTTTGAAGCAGTAACCACGGGGGAGATGAGAGTGGGCTGGTCACGTCCTAATGTCCGCTCCGACACTGAACTGGGAGCAGATGAACTGTCCTACGTCTTTAATGGCAATAAGGTCAGTCCATACCTTTAGGTTCAATCCAAAAAAATCTAAAAGATCTGTACATTTCATTTCAAAACATTTTGAACATGAACAGATGAGATATGGATCTAGTCCACAAAATTCAATGTTACTTTGCTCATTAAATTTATATATAGATAGTTTTAAATTTGAAGTCTTTTAAATTGTTGATAGGTGTGAGGGACCGAGTCAGCCGGCGATGAGCACAACAGGTAGTATTTTCAAAAAAGGGTTTTTTAATTTACCCAAAGTATGAAAGAACAAAATTTCCAAACAAAAGCAATAAAGAACTTAACAAAACTGTATAAACGCCAACTGAACAAGACAAAACAAACAGACCTGATAACACAAGAGGGAAACTTATATACTGGGTGATCAGCCCATACCAACACAAGAGGGGTAAACAAACACAAAAGACAACAGCTAATTTACCAAAGCAAATCAGGAAAATTAACTCCTTGAAATAAACATAATCCATACTTAACAAAACCAAGTAAAATTACTAATTGTCTCAAAAGAATTAAACAGTAAAGCACTAAATTCCCCCCCCACATGATGTGCCGGCCCAATCAGCATCCTCTGCTACAAAATGGCTGAGCTTGTGGGGTGGATCCTTTTGCCCGGCATTCCCAGCTCCCAGCAGCAGCAGCACCGGTAAATCAAAGAAAACAGATTAGAAACTGTATTAAATGAAGACTGTACAAAAGCTAACTAAATGTGCACGCTTCAAATAGAAAACCAATGTACTGTCATTTAATAAAGTGTGTTATCTGAAACAGAAAGTGTGATTTATTGCAACTGAATGTTAAAACCAATTTAGACTAATAACTAAATGTATAACCAAAATTTAACTATAGAAACAAGTATGTGAGTGCAGAAGGTTACCGACATTTTTATGGCCACAGCTGTGGCCATCACAATGGGGCTTAAAAATAAACTTTAATTATTGGATAGCTTTTAGATTCTTGGTATAAAAACAAGACTGGTCTAAGTTGTCAGAAAAGATTACCGGAGTACACTGTAGCCTGACATTGGTTTATTTTTTTTTAAGTTGTATTTTAAAGGTGATTTATTGTTTTAAATCTCTCCAGGCTCAAAGATGGCATATTGGCAACGAACCCTTCGGTCGACAGTGGCAGTCTGGTGACGTCGTTGGTTGTATGATCGATCTGACTGAGATGAACATCATGTTCACGCTCAACGGTGAAATGCTGATCAGTGACTCAGGCTCAGAGATGGCATTCAAAGACATTGAAATTGGGGAAGGTAAGAGTTAATGGTCATTTGACCTTTTTTGATCGGCATTAATTGCAGTAACAAATCTCTTGATAGAAAGATGGCATGAATCAGCATGCATTGTTTGTATAAATACATAGTATAAAAGTATAAAATATGCTTTTACTGATTGCTTTTCTGTGGTTTTACTCCTCAGGTTTTATCCCAGTGTGTGCCCTAGGCCTGTCTCAGGTTGGGAGGATTAATCTTGGTCAGAACGTCAGCAGCCTGCGCTACTTCGCCATCTGTGGCCTGCAGGAAGGATTTGAACCCTTTGCCATCAATATGAAGCGAGACATCACCATGTGGTTCAGTAAAAGTTTGCCCCAGTTTGAGCCTGTACCCACCGATCACAATCATATTGAGGTAATTAATTAGTGACCCTTTTTTAATGTTTAATGAAACCAGTAGATATTTTATTCATCTTTAAACATGTTGTCTTCCAGGTGTCCCGTGTAGATGGAACTGTGGACAGCGCCCCCTGTCTGAAGCTGACCCATAAGACGTTTGGCTCGCAGAATGCCAACACCGATATGCTGTTCCTCAGACTATCCATGCCCGTCCAGTTCCACGAGACCTTCAAGATCCCTGCAGGCACCACCCCTCTCACCCGTGCCCTTACCATACCCGAGGAGGAAGTGGTAGTGGTAGAGCCCGACTCAGAGTTTGAAGTTCTGAAAAAGTCTGCCAGCCGCAAGGAGCAGGAGGAGGACAAGAAGGAGCCGTCTGTACCGAAGGAGATCTCTATAGAAAATGAGAAGGACACAATGTCGGAGAAGGGAAAGAAAAAAGGGTAAGTGAGTATTCAGACCAAAGGAACGAGCCTGAAGAGAATTTAAGGTACAGATTATTATGTAAAGAATTCATACGTCCTTTTTAAAGTTAACTCGAAAGTCATGTCTTCTATGCACGATAGATTCTTCTCCAAGGCCAAGAAGGCTGCTATGACACCTCTTGCGCCTCCTCCTGCCCCTCCAACGGTGCCACGTTTGGTGGAAGATGTGGTCCCGGATGACAGAGATGACCCTGAGATCATCATGAATACCACCACCGTGAGCTTAAACATCCTCTGCTAATGATACATATAGATGTCTTCACAGTTTGTGATAATCCATGGATCAGACTGGCATGATTTGCCTGCTCAGAAGTTTACTGTTTATTATGTTTCATCAGCTTTATAGTGACTCGGGATAAACCATTGCTGCTCCTAGACGTCTCACTCACTAATTATCTTCCTTGTGTTTTATTTCTATTTTCAGTATTTCTATTCTGTGAGGATCTTTGCCGGGCAGGAGCCTTCTGGTGTGTGGGTCGGCTGGGTCACTCCTGACTACCACCAGTATGATCCAACATTTGATCTCTCCAAAGTGCGCAGCGTCACCGTCACTGTGGGAGACGACAAAGGCAACATACATGACAGGTTAGTCTTTGTGTTTTCTATATCCTCCCCTCTGTGCTGTGGCTCAGCCGTTTAGTGTTTTAACTGTCATATTCAAATTGCTGTTTCTCTGTAGCATGAAGCATAGTAACTGCTACATGGTCTGGGGAGGAGACCTGGTCAGCAATCAGCAGACCCGCTTCAGTCAGGAGGACATGGTGGTCGGCTGCTTGGTCGACTTAGCAACAGGTCTCATGACTTTTACAGTCAATGGAAAGGAGATTAACACCTTCTACCAGGTGAGGAAAAGCTGCGCAGTATACATTGTGTGTGTCTGTTTGTACTTGTGTTGAGTCTGGATGCGGTATGTTAAAACCAGGAGGTGTTTTTCATTTCAGGTGGAGCCCAACACCAAGCTGTTCCCTGCCGTCTTTGTTCAACCCTGCAATCAGAACATGGTGCAGCTGGAGCTGGGCAAACTCAAGGTCAGAAACTACTTTTGCTTAGACATGACAGTATATATATTCTTTCTGAAAGTGTTTGTATATTTTGTTTAAATAGGTCAGTGCATGTCAGCAAACCCTTTGTCCCAGGCCTCCTCTCAACCTTTGGTAAACATAAGTGACCATGTGTCTCTGTTGGGATGAAATTAATTTAATGGTTCTCATTTTAGATGTCATCTAAGAAAATATTTAAGAAAATAAGAGATGATAGATAGAAGAATAAGCGTGTAAGGACAGAAAGAGAAATGTTAAACATAATATATAAATGTTATTTATTTAGTAGATTCTTTAACTTAAATTTTGTAAAGTCTCTAGAAATACAGACACTGCTAAGTCTCATCACTCGCATGTGTCTGCTGTATAATTGCCAGAGATGTATAAAGTACTGGAGTAAAGGAGTGGAGTAGAAGTACAAGTGCTATATCAAAAAACTGACTTGAGTAGAAGTTGAAGTGTTCTTTAAACACCATACTTAAGTTAAAGTACTAAAGTATTCAAAATGTTTTGTACTTAAGTATTGCAAGTAGAAGTATGTAAAAAAGTGCTACTCAAGTACTAAAAGTAAAAGTACAAGTACTGTTGTTTATATTATTTCAAATATTTATTAAGGCACAACTTCTAATGTTACAGTGTTACAATGTTCATGGTAGAGTTCCGTGATTTCCCATGGTCTGTGAATGCGTCTGAATGAATGCGAGAGCGAGGGGGCGGGGGAGCAGGTGAGAGACCGCACCTGGGTGAGTCAGGTGTATGACGTACGGCGCACGAGCGAGGTTGATGTGTGAGACCGGGACTGTTCTGTTGGTTTTTTGGCGTGGTTACGGCCGACAGTCACCGAGTCCTGTAACCAAACCGTTCAGCAATAAATGCAGCTTTGTTCAATATCGCCTTGTCGTTCATCACGCGTCCGACTGGACGCTACAATAGTAACGAGTAACGATTCAGCACATGAAAAATGTATCGGAGTAAAAGTATTAAATTCATCAAAAATATGTAGTGCAGTAAAAGTGGAAATTGGGGAAAAATAATACTCCAAAAAAGTACAGATACTGCATTTTAGTACTTAAGTACAGTACTTAAGTGGTTCCACTTCGTTACTATACATCTCTGATAATTGTATTGTTTTCATGTAAATCTCTGCCATCCATTGTACGTTTCGTTGTTTAGCTATGTTTGATTTCTTCTATGATTGTCTATACTGTACGTCCTCCCCTCTTGCTCTTTCAGAACATCATGCCCATCTCAGCAGCCATGTTCCGCAGCGAGCGTATGAACCCGGTCCCTCAGTGCCCTCCCAGGCTGGATGTCCAGATGCTGACCCCGGTGATCTGGAGTCGTATGCCCAACCACTTCCTCAACCCTGAGGTGGGAAGAGTGAGCGAGAGGTTGGGCTGGAGCGTGGAGTGTACTGAACCTCTCATCATGATGGCTCTGCACATCCCAGAGGAGAACAGGTCAGGGGCAGTAGTGATTTAAGTTCTAGCAGCAAATAAACTAAATCCAGATCCTTAAATGAACGGAGACTAAAATTAAGAATTACTACAACATAATGCATGAAACTTTTTATGCATTTACTATGTTTAATTTGTTTATTTTCCTTTAGGGCATGTTTATTTTGCTTGGTCGGTTTGGATCTTCTGAGTCTTGTGTTTGTTTCGCAGGTGTATTGACATTTTGGAGCTGTCAGAGCGCCAGGATCTGATGAAGTTCCACTACCACACGCTCATGCTCTACTGTGCTGTGTGTGCACTTGGCAATAACCGAGTGGCTCACGCCCTGTGCAGCCATGTGGATGAGTCCCAACTTTTCTATTCCACCGAGAACACTTACCTGCCTGGACCTCTCCGCAGTGGCTACTATGATCTGCTCATCAGCATTCATCTTGAGTCTGCCAAACGGGCACGCCTGGGCACCAACAGGGAGTTTATCGTCCCCATGACTGAAGAGACTCTCAGCATCCATCTATATCCTGATGCAAAGAAAGCCCATTCTCTCCCCGGTGTTGGCCTCACCACCTGCTTACGACCTAAGCTGCATTTTTCATCTATCAACTTTGTCGGCACGGACCCTGACCTGTACACCCTGAGTCCTATTTTCCCCCTGCAGGTAAGAGACATGAGATGGGTTGAATTGTAAAAACATTTTAGTCGGCTTTTGCTTAATTTTATCATTTCCCCCTCAGGAACTGAAGACCAGGGCGATTAGCATGTTAACAGAGGCCGTGCTGGATGGTAGCCAGGCTATGCGAGATCCAGTCGGAGGCAGTGTGGAATTCCACTTTGTTCCAATCCTGAAACTGATCAGCACACTGCTCATTATGGGCATCTTCAACGACGAGGACACCAAGCATATCCTCAAGATGATCGATCCAAACGTTTTCAGTGGGAAGGTAGAAGAGGAGGAGGAGGAGGGAGGAGCTGCAGAAGGAGAAGGCGAGGAAGTGAAGGAGGAGGAAACAGAGGAGGCCGAGCTTGAGGACGAAGGGGTTGGCGATGAGGAAGAGGAGGAGCTGAAAAATGTAGAGCAAAAGGAGGAAGATGCCGAGCCTAAGGAGGAAGGAGCGGAGGAAGAAAAGGAGGAAGGAGAGGCCAAAGGAGGAAAAGTGGATGGAGAGATGGCAGAGGAGGAGAAGGAGGCGGAGGCAGGGGAGGTAGAAGCCAAAGAAGAGGAGGAGGGTCTGGAAGAGGGATTACTCCAGATGAAACTTCCAGAGTCTGTCAAACTGCAGGTCATTTTCATATTTAAACGTGGTCATCTGCACATGGTTAATATCCCTAATTACATTTTTTTTTTTTTACAAATTATGAATCTTAAACTCTCATTCCTATCTCAGATGTGCACACTCCTGCAGTACTTCTGCGACTGCGAGCTGCGACACCGCGTGGAAGGCATCGTGGCCTATTCAGACCAGTTTGTCCATAATATTCAGGACAACCAACGTGTTCGTTATAATCTGTTAATGAGAGCTTTCACCATGTCGGCTGCTGAGACGGCACGCAAGACCCGCGAGTTCCGTTCACCACCTCAGGACCAGGTATTGATAATTAACAAGAAACCCTCTAACTAAATCTGTGTTACATAGTTTGAAATGAATTTGGATAAAAATTCCTTTTCTTAGGAATGTGAGAACTGAGATGAGCTTGTACCAAAATGGGGTTGTCTTACTTTTAGGTCCTTTTGTTGACCAACTTCAAGCACGGTCCAGAGGATGAGGATTGTCCGGTGCCTGAGGAGGTGCGGGACACTTTGGGAGAGTTCCACAATGACCTCCTGCTTCACTGTGGTGAGGTGTTCTTTAAAGTCTTTAAAATTTCTGTGAATTACTTTTAATGTTAATGATTTTAGGCTATTAATGCAGAATCCTGTTTTACACATAGGTATACATATCGAGGAGGAGGCTGAGGAGGAAGAGGTGGACACATCACTCGGCGGCAGACTCCTCAGTCTGGTGGACAAGATCAAGAACTTGCGCAAGAAGAAGGAAGAGGAGCAGCCAGAGGTCGAGGAGGAAGCAAAGCCCAGTAAGAGCAGCAGCCACTTAATCCAAAAATCCCCAAATCAGCCTTCTCCATAATCATCTTACACACAATACTGCACTCTGTGTCCACTTCTCAAAGGCACCCTTCAAGAACTGATCTCCCACACCATGATCCACTGGGCTCAGGAGTCATTCATTCAGAACCCTGAACTGGTCCGTCTGATGTTCAGCCTACTCCACAGGCAGTATGATGGCCTTGGCGAGCTGATCCGAGCGCTGCCCAAAGCCTACGCCATCAACGCTGTGTCTGTTCAGGACACCATGGACCTGCTCGAGTGTTTGGGACAGATTCGTTCACTGCTTATTGTCCAGATGGGCCCAGAAGAGGAGCGGCTCATGATCCAGAGCATCGGGTCAGTGTTTGCAGTGTATTTAATATGCATGTGCATATGCAATATTTTGATATTCAGGCACTGTGGGCTACTTCCACAGAATTTAAGCAGTTCAGATCATGCAAGTTAAAAAAATGTTTTGTTTTTGTTTATCAGGAACATCATGAACAACAAAGTGTTCTACCAACACCCCAATCTCATGCGAGCTCTTGGTATGCATGAGACTGTTATGGAGGTGATGGTCAACGTGTTGGGTGGAGGAGGAGACTCAAAGGTTTGTTTCGTTTGTCTGTCTTATCCAGTCTAACTAGTCTAATTTTGGGGTTTGCTGTCCTCCTTTGTTGGCGTATGCACCATCACAGTACACTTCTTTCCACTCTTTCTCTACAGGAGATTCGATTCCCCCAAATGGTGACCAACTGCTGTCGTTTCCTGTGTTATTTCTGTCGTATTAGCCGACAGAACCAACGCTCCATGTTTGACCATCTAAGTTACCTGCTGCAGAACAGCGGCATTGGCTTGGGTCAGTGTCATTTACCTGTCACCCATTTTGCTCAAGTCAACTGTTTACTATAAAATGCTGTTTTTGTTAAAAGGGTGACAAACAGATGCGGTGTTTATTTTACATTTGCAGGCATGCGTGGGTCCACACCTCTGGATGTAGCTGCAGCGTCCTGCATTGACAACAACGAGCTGGCCTTGGCTCTACAAGAGCAGGACCTGGAAATGGTGCGAGAAATGTTTTAAAAATGACAATAAAGAAAAACATAAACGGGTACAGTTATCTTATAATCTCTCTTGGTGTCCTCACATGTAGGTGGTGACATACTTGGCGGGCTGCGGGCTGCAGATGTGTCCAATGCTTCTTTCTAAGGGTTATCCCGACATCAGCTGGAACCCTTGTGGAGGAGAGAGATATCTGGACTTCCTCCGCTTTGCTGTCTTTGTTAACGGTTAGTAATGTAATGATTACGTTTATAATTATCACTTGTGAGTAACCGTCACTAACGTTTCCATACCTGCTCCTCACAGGAGAGAGCGTAGAAGAGAATGCCAATGTTGTGGTGCGTCTGCTCATCCGTCGGCCTGAATGCTTCGGCCCGGCCCTGAGAGGAGAGGGCGGCAATGGTCTGCTGGCTGCCATGGAGGAGGCCATCAAGATCTCAGAGGATCCAGCAAGGGATGGACCCACCGTCAAAAAAGACAGACGCTTCATGTAAGTATTGTCACCGCAGGTGGGATCCTATACACTAGATGCAAACAGTTCTAGAAAAACGTGCTTTCTTGATTGGCAGGTTTGGTGGCGAGGAACAGCATGAGGAAAATCGTGTACATCTGGGAAATGCCATCATGTCGTTCTACTCAGCCCTCATTGATCTGCTCGGTCGCTGCGCCCCTGAGATGCATGTGAGTAGAATGCTTTTCACGTCATTGATTTCTTTTAAGCCTCCAGGCGTTGTGGTTAGTCTCATACAGTCTTAAATGTTCATATCTGCAGCTGATCCAAGCAGGAAAGGGTGAGGCGTTAAGAATCAGGGCCATCCTGAGGTCTCTGGTGCCCATTGAGGACCTGGTGGGAGTCATCAGCTTGCCTGTGCAGATTCCTGCTTACGGCAAAGGTTAGATACGACTGTATGGACACACTGTATATTTACAATATTTGGACATGTTTTAACATCTTCCTGCAAATATGATCTGTTCTTTAAAAACCACAGATGGTCAGATTATTGAGCCGAAAATGTCAGCCAGTTTTGTGCCGGACCACAAGGCCTCCATGGTGCTGTTCCTCGATAGAGTGTATGGTATCGAACACCAGGAATTCTTGCTTCATGTGCTGGAGGTCGGCTTCCTGCCTGACATGAGAGCTGCAGCCTCTCTGGACACGGTGAGTAGGAAAAAGCCGCAGACAAGAAACAAAACAGAAAGAGAAATTTAGCTTCTGTCAACTTCGTCTTCTTCTTCTCTGATTATAGGTGGCATTCAGTACAACTGAAATGGCCTTGGCCCTGAACCGTTACCTCTGTTCAGCTGTGCTGCCTCTGCTCACTAAGTGCGCCCCGTTGTTTGCTGGGACGGATCACCGGGCGATCATGATCGACTCCATGCTCCACACCATCTATCGTTTGTCCCGTGGCCGAGCTCTTACCAAGGCTCAGAGAGATGTCATTGAGGAGTGTCTCATGTCACTCTGCAAGTTAGTACCAATCCCGGTCTCTAATTAGGACAAAAAATAATTGGGCATCTTTTAAATTACCCTGAAAATACATGAAGCAATATTATATATATTCTTCATGAAGCATTTCGATGACATTCACAGGTACCTTCGACCCTCCATGCTGCAGCATCTGCTTAGACGGCTGGTCTTTGATGTGCCCATCCTCAACGAATATGCAAAGATGCCTCTCAAGGTTTGCCTGCTGTTTAATGTTATTGCATTTCTTATTATTGACTTGTGCATAATTTAAGAAATAGAAGGAAAGGTAACTTTTTTACATACCCTGTCTGTTTTCAATTGAGCTGAATTGTATGCATTATCTAGAGATAATTGTATTTCCCTGATTTCATTATTTCAGCTGTTGACTAATCACTACGAGCGCTGTTGGAAATACTACTGCCTTCCTAATGGATGGGCTAATTTTGGAGTGACCTCAGAGGAGGAGCTTCATCTTTCTCGTAAACTCTTTTGGGGAATCTTTGAATCTTTGGCACACAAGGTGAGAGATGAGTCTAATGTTGTCCACCCACAGTGTTTATATTTAGGTTAAAGCTCATATTGTCGCCCTGCCTTATCTGATGTCATCCGATCTCTAGAAATTTGATGCAGAGCTCTTCAAGATCGCCATGCCCTGCCTGTGCGCTATAGCTGGAGCCATCCCGCCTGACTATGTGGATGCCACCTACTCCTCTCACACTGAGAAAAAGGCCTCTGTGGATGCTGAAGGCAACTTTGATCCCAAACCAGTCGAGACCACCAAGTGAGCAGGAAAATACAAAAGTAGTTCATACTGGGGAAAAAAACGAAAACATAATAGTTTAAATACCGGTTTAATGTTCTTTAATGTACAATGGAAACTTTTGATTTCACATTGTGTTGTTATTTAATTCTTTGTTTATGTCCTGTGTATAATAAGCAACTCGTCAGTCATCAGTAGTTCTACACTCACCAGCCACCTTATTAGGTACACCTTGCTAGTACCGGGTTGGGACCCCCTTTTGCCTTCAGAACTGCCTTAATCCTTCGTGGCAAAGATTCAACAAGGTGCTGGAAACATTTCTCGGAGAGTTTGGTCCATATTGACGCAATTGCTGCAGATTTATCGGCTGCACAACCATGATGCAAATCTCCCGTTCCACCACATCCCAAAGGTGCTCTGTTGGATTGAGATCTGGTGACTGAGGAGGCCATTTGAGTACAGTGAACTCAATGTCATGTTCAAGAAACCAGTCTGAGATGATTTGAGCTTTATGATGTGGCGCGTTATCTTGCTGGAAGTAGCCATCAGAAGATGGCTACACTGTGGTCATAAAGGGATGGACATGGTCAGCAACAATACTCAGGTAGGCTGTGGCGTTGCAACGATGCTCAACTGGTACTAAGGGTGTGCCAAGAAAATGTCCCCCACACCATTACACCACCACCATCAGCCTGAACCGTTGACACAAGGCAGGATGGATCCATGCTTTCGTGTTTTCGGACCAGTCTCTGTAAACCCTAGAGGTGGTTGTGCATGAAATACTCAGACCAAGCCCGTCTGGCACCAACAACCATGCCACGTTCAAAGTCACTTAAATCACCTTTCTTCCCCATTCTGATGCTCGGTTTAAACTGCAGCAGATCGTCTTGACCATGTCTACATGCCTAAATGCCTAAATGTATTGAGTTGCTGCCATGTGATTGGCTGATTAGAAATTTGTGTTAACGAGCAGTTGGACAGGTGTGCCTAATAAAGTGGCCGGTGAGTGAAGTTCAATGCTTAAATGTGTTTAGAGTGGATACTTTTTTCCTGTTGATGTCATGATATTCTAATGTGTACAAGCTAATAAAGGTATTAACTTGAGTTTAGTTAGTAGTTACAACCTGTGCAATATTAAATGTGAGTTAATCTGTTCACAGCACCATCATCCCAGAAAGACTGGATGCCTTCATCAACAAGTATGCAGAGCACACTCATGACAAATGGGCCTTTGAAAAGGTCAGTTGTGAAAATCATGATCCATGAAGTCTCTACATGGTATTTTGAGATGATTACTGTGTTGTGATGATCATCTTAATGGTTTAATCCATTTTCAGATTCAGAACAACTGGACCTACGGAGAGGTGTTAGATGAGAATGCTAAGACTCATCCAATGCTCCGGCCATACAAAACCTTCTCTGAAAAGGTAAATGATTCAAAACCCTCTGTCTGTTTTTTTTATTGTTTAAAGGCTCCCTGTTTGTTTTGAAATTCTCTTCTCTCTCTCCTCTCAGGACAAGGAGATATATCGTTGGCCCATCAAAGAGTCCATCAAAGCCATGCTGGCCTGGGAGTGGACCTTGGAGAAAGCCAGGGATGGAGAGGGAGAAGTTGAGAAGAAGGTGGCCACACGCAAGATCTCCCAAACTGCTCAGGTATAAGAGAGCGGTTTGCTGCTGTGTTGCCTATTTGGGTATATTGTTAAGGATGGGTCTTATACAAGGATACATCAGAGAAACAATGGATCTGTTTATGGATCTGTGTACTGCTCTTTTCTCACTTCAGGCAACTTATGATCCCAGTCACGGCTACAACCCTCAGCCTATAGATATCACAGGAATGGCCCTGTCCAGAGAGCTGCAGGTACGTCCTTCACAACACCGACTCATATTTTGGTTAGACCTTTGTCAGGAGCCTGATTATTTTATTTCCTCGCCCTCTCCATGCAGTCTATGGCTGAGCAGCTGGCTGAGAATTATCACAACACCTGGGGCAGGAAGAAGAAGGTGGAGCTACAGGCCAAAGGTAAGAATGGTTCTCCGTTGTTCTTAAGTGAGAATTTTGTTTCAAGTGGTGGCTAATTTGCAGTGTGCTTCTGTTAGGTGGTGGCACCCATCCTTTGCTTGTGCCTTATGACACCCTGACGGCTAAGGAGAAGGCCAGGGACAGAGAAAAGGCCCAAGACCTGCTCAAGTTCCTTCAGCTCAATGGATATGCTGTGACAAGGTTCGCTTGTTATTTCACTTTAAGACTGGTCTTTCTGATATCCCTATGTTTTTCCTCTCTCTTACTTTAATTTTCACTCCTCAGGGGACTGAAGGACATGGAGCAGGACATTTCCTCCATTGAGAAGCGTTTTGCCTACGGCTTCCTCCAGAAGCTTCTTAAATGGATGGACATCGCCCAGGAGTTCATCGCTCATCTCGGTACTGTAGTTTTAGAGACGATGGTTTCTCATGGGCATGGCACTTTATTGCTTCACCATGCACCTTTTGACTAAGAGCTCACTTGTTTTTTATTCTTACAGAGGCTGTGGTTAGCAGTGGTAGAGTGGAGAAGTCACCGCATGAACAAGAGATCAAATTCTTTGCTAAGGTGAGCTGTTTGGTGTTTTATTTAGTTCTCTTTGTGCTTGTTTACTGCTCTAGAGAGGTCAGGAGCTCATGTGTAGGAACAGAACCTCAGCTTAGACTTCATAGGGATTAAAAGTCTTCAACAGATTCTTGATGGTTTGAAGTTTAATCTGTCTTCATCTGCCACCCTGCTTCCCTTACTGAACACTGAGACCTGTTGAACTGTATGTTTATTTGGAAGTTATCATTGTCTGTAATTAATATTTCATCTTGGGTTGTTTTCGTTTTAGATCCTCTTGCCATTGGTAAATCAGTACTTCAAGAACCACTGCCTCTACTTCCTCTCCACTCCTGCCAAAGTCTTGGGCAGTGGAGGTCATTCCTCCAATAAGGAGAAGGAGATGATTGCAAGGTATGTGTAGTGAAATCTAATTGTTATTCAAAGAGTGGTTTGTTCTTTGTATTATCCAACCATGTACCTTTCCTTTAGTACATACTTTAGTGTGACAGTATCTGTCCTCTTCCTCCTCCACGTCTCTCCTGTTGTTGCAATATCCTTTATTTCCTTGACTTCCCTTTTGCTTTCTGTATCATTCCAAACATCTTTCCTGTTCTGTTTTCCTTTACCTCTCTCCTTCTCCCTCCCTTTCCTCTTTTCTCCTCCTACCTCAGTATCTTCTGTAAGTTGGCTGCTTTGGTGAGGCACAGGGTATCTCTTTTTGGTAAGGAATCTGCATGGTGGCGTTATTCCCTGTCACCATCCCTCTCGCTTTCTGTTTTCCTGTCTAACCTCTGTGTATTTCTCCAGATTTTTTTTTTCTCTTCTTTCTGATTTCTGATACTTATACTAATCAGCATCACTTACTGGATCTCCTCATCGAATGCTTCTATCTCTTTAGCTCATCTTCTGCTTGCCAATGTTTTCTGCAGCCTGGGGTCAGATGCATAGATCTCTGTGCAGATTCACGACTAACAGAAATATGCATACGCGTTATTTTCAGCAGAGTTATTAAGTTGCATGCACGCCTGGTTGTATTGTTCACTGTGGTCATTGTGGAAACTGGCGCATGCGCACAAGCCTAATTTCCACTGCCACTTGAAACACCTTTCTAATATAATTTATAGTCTTATGTACATAATCCTGAGTCTCGTCAGGTGCCTTTGAGGAACGCACAGATAATGGTTTCAGTTTTCTGTGGGAAAGGGCTGGCTTCGCAATTCAGAATAAAATAAACAATCATTAACATGGAATGGCTCAGATATAAATAAAAAAGACATAAAACCATGTTGGCATTGCTAAAAGGACATAATAATAATAATAATAATAATAATAATAATAATAATAATAATAATAATAATAATAATAATAATAATAATAATAATAATAATAATAATAATAATAATAATAATAATAATAATGATGATGCATGGCTTTTGAGCGTAGGTATAGTTTATTCATCTGGCCCCAGGTGTTTTGAAAGTTGTCTTTCTTGCTTCAGACTCAGATTGGTACAAATAACTGAGAATAACTTTGAGCATGAATGTCTGTAGTGGTGTCAGCTCTGTGATGTGTTACTTACATGAGGCAGTGTATGCTTTATTCTCATTCTCTGCCCCGTTCACCACCATGTGTCTTTAATAGTAAGTCACTCTGATGTAGCCGGTGGTGATTACAATCATTTCAGCCCTTTAGCTTGGCCCACCAGTGTCACAAAGTACATGATAGTCAAAGTGCACCACTGTAACTGATCTACCACTTGAAATGTGCCCAAGTCCAACTGCAAAATGATGGTACTGCACTTAACACGTCAGTTTTTACCATTGAGTATTCACGATATAGGAACACATGGGTGAACTGTTTCTATTTAAGTTGTTTCAGTAAATATCCAGTATCTGTGATGAGTAAACATTTT
Source organism: Larimichthys crocea (assembly GCF_000972845.2). Classification (NCBI taxonomy): domain Eukaryota; kingdom Metazoa; phylum Chordata; class Actinopteri; family Sciaenidae; genus Larimichthys; species Larimichthys crocea. The sequence continues at coordinate 26,019,288 of NC_040017.1, forward strand.
TATGTACCTTTGAGTTTGGTCAACACGTCGCACCATAACTGTATGACCTTATAGATTTAATCTAGGCTTTACAATAAATTAAAAGTGTGTGTATTTAAAGTGGTTTTCTATAGTACAGTAGGAGCAGCTCTGACAACGTCTTTGTTGTGCTGTTTTCAGGAACAGATGCAGGCGCAGTGGTAAACTGTCTGCACATCCTCTCACGATCACTGGACGCCAGGTAACTCACAGCCTGTTCCTGTCACATCCCCAGGCAGATATAGAAACAAACTACATTTTATTAGATTATTTTTTATTTTTCTGACTATTCTTTTGTGTCCTTCTCTTCCAGAACTGTTATGAAATCAGGCCCTGAGATTGTGAAGGCAGGACTGCGTCAGTTCTTTGAGAGTGCTGCAGATGACATTGAGAAGATGGTCGAGAATCTGAAACTGGGCAAAGTGTCCAGTCGAAACCAGGTCAGGGGCAGCAACCATGCTGCGATGTTTTTACCCTCTTGATCATTTTCTAGTGAACTGATGTCTTTATTTGGGTTTGTGTGTCCGTGTAGGTGAAGGGTGTGTCCCAGAACATCAACTACACGACCACTGCTCTGCTGCCAGTTCTCACGTCACTGTTTGACCACATTGCCCAGCACCAGTTTGGAGACGATGTCATGAGTGAGTGAAGTACTTCTCTCCACTGAAGTAACAGTTCATTATTTCCCGACAGTGACTGAAAGCTAATGCAAGCGCCTCTCTTCTCTACATCCTCAGTCGACGACTTGCAAATATCCTGCTATCGTTTAATGTGCAGTATCTATTCTCTGGGAACTGTGAAGACTCCACATGTAGAGAAGTGAGTAAAGACTGAAGTCTAATATGTTTCCTTCATTATTTTACTTTCCTTGATGAACACATTTCATGAGGATGTGATATGTTTCTCCCGTGCAGACAGCGACCAGCTCTTGGCGAATGTTTGGCCCACTTAGCAGCTGCTATGCCGGTAGCCTTCCTTGAGCCAGTGCTGAATGAGTTCAACTCGTTTTCTGTTTACACCACCAAGACTCCCCGAGAGAGAACCAGTGCGTTTTTTTAGCGTTTTGCCTTGTTTGCTTCCCCGGCACAACATTGTCCTTAAATTTTTTGAATTATTAGAAAGTAGTGATAGCTGATCGTTTCCTTACATTTTATTTTAAATGTCTCTTCTCTTCCACTTCAGTCCTGGGTCTTCCCAACCAAGTGGAGGAGCTGTGCCCTGACATCCCAGAGCTGGAAATCCTGATGAAGGAAATCCATGACTTGGCTGAGTCTGGAGCTCGCTACACAGAAATGCCCCATGTGATTGAGATCACCCTGCCCATGTTGTGTAACTACCTCCCACGCTGGTGGGAGAGGGGTCTAGAGAATTTCCCAGAGCTGGAGGGTCAGATCTGCACCTCTGTCACCTCCGAGCATCTTAACCAGCTGCTGGGTAGCATCATGAAGATTGTGGTTAACAACCTGGGTATAGATGAGGCCTCCTGGATGAAGAGATTGGCAGGTCAGTGAGCAGGAGGTTCAGAGTAAACCAGAAGGTGATCTGATTCATCTTCTCGCCACGTAGACCTCATGGTTGCTTGTGATGAGTCTCAGTTTCAAAATGAATCCTGTATTATTTCAAAATAATTCTTTAAAACAATGATTTGTGTCGTTAAATCTTTGCAAACAATATTCTGTCACCAAACTACTAGATGAGTTATTTTACATATTTGAGGTGAGTACATAATTGGAAAAACTTTGCTCAATCCCTTGTGCATCCCTTGTCCAGTGTTCGCCCAGCCCATTGTAAGTAGGGCTAAACCAGAGATGCTGAAATCCCATTTCATCCCCACCATGGAAAAGCTTAAGAAGCGCTCTGGGAAGGTGGTGGCTGAGGAGGATCAGCTCCGCATGGAGGGTAAAACGGAGGTGGACAGTGAAAATGGGACCATCCGAGATGAGTTTGCTGTGCTGTGTCGGGATCTGTATGCTCTGTACCCCTTGCTCATTCGCTACGTGGACAATAACAGGTAGCTGAACTTAACAATGTCAACTTTTTTTTTTTGACATCATTCTCCTGAGTGACCCACAATTTCTGTCATTGCTCTTTTTTTGTAGGGCACGATGGTTAACCTGTCCAGACCCAGATGCGGAGGAACTTTTCAGGATGGTGGGAGAGGTCTTCATTTTCTGGTCCAAATCCCATGTGAGTCCTTTTTTTTTCCTGATGTGAGTCCCCTTGTGGTTTTTGTCTGCCCTCTGCTGTCTGACATTTTTCTTGTTTTTTGCATTACAGAACTTTAAGAGGGAGGAGCAGAACTTTGTGGTGATGAATGAGATCAACAACATGTCCTTCCTGACGGCGGACAGTAAGAGCAAGATGAGCAAGGTGAGAGAACAAGCAGACAAATGGTAAAGTTAAGTTTTTATCCGCTTACTCCATACGTTGAGCTGTATCTCATTAAGAAACTAAACTCTTAATAATTAATATTTCACTAACGTCACTCATTCCAAGCAGGGAAAGTTTTCTGAACTGTTTCCTTCAAGTTGTTATGGATAAAAACTGTCAGGTAATTGATTATGTATGTGATTCTGTAAATAAAAATCATTTTCTAGAAAGTAAGAGTAACGAATAATGAATAACATCCTTTCCCAGGACAATGTAAGTGGCAGTATGTCGTGTTTAGGCAGTAGTAGGAGTGTCGCTAACTGTGTTTTCTCCTTATATCCTGTGTCGGGGTTGGACGCTGGCCCTCTAGGCCGGGGATGGAGAGGTTAGACTGTGTTTGTGCACGAGCGCTGTGCTGATCGCATGGCACCCTGAGTTTGGGGAGGCATTTCATCAAGCGCTCCCATGGATTACCTCACTTCTTTACACACAGACCCCAATATTCACGCACATACATACACATAAACAGGGTTAGGAACACATGATCTTACATAGATGAGAGCTTTTATTGGTCAGATACATAGAGGAACTTAAAGAAAATAAAGTTTTATGAGTGCATGAAATAAAAATAGGAGTAGAATAAAATATAAACCCACAACTAGTATCGACTACATCACTAAGAGACAAATAAGTAATAATATAAATACTATATGATACTGTATAATGTAGATTTTGTTAAAAGTGCGTGTTTTCTGTAAATGGGACATATTTGTGATTGTATTTAAGTAATATTAAGTGTGTGTGTGTGTGTGTGTCAGAGACGTGTGTCTGTGTGTGTTTTCATGTGTGTGTTTGTATTTGTGTGAGTAGGGGTCTGGAGTGGCTTGATGAAAGCTCTTTGCTGTAGATCGTAGTGGCCTGAGAGGTTTCATGGTGCTGGGCTGAGCAGTACGTGTATCTATTTTGGTTGGAGCGTGCACTCCTGCAGCCGAGCACCATCACCCCTATCTTATGTGATTTTTTACAAACAGTTTGCCTTTAGATCATCCCTGTTGGATACAGTTGTGGAGCACCAAATGCTACCGTTGCCAATCTGTGATGTTGAAATCTTTTTGTTATTGACGCTTGGATTTCTTTCAGCTTTTTGTGGTAAAGATTCCTGCGCTGGGGGAGACTCTTCTCTTTTTTTCATATTATCATTGGCTTTGTGTTCACTACCCGTTCACACCAAAAAGCCATACCATCTACCATCCACCATTAGATCTGCTTGGTCCATCAGCAGCGTATGAAGCTCGCTGGGTCTGACGGGGGAAACCGAAGCTAGCTCGACATCATCATATTTACTAACTGGACTCGTCCCTCCATGCCTAATTCATTGACACCATTATATTGTTAAATCATCGAATATCTAATCACTGTTTGATTGATGTTTTTTTTATGGTTGCTGTAAGATAAATAAGAAAACCTCCTCTCCTTGGCTATCGGATGGGCATTACCGTAGTGAGCTTCTGTTCTCTGACCATCACAACTCTTCTCTTTGCCCACACACACACACACACACCATGCACTCTGAAGGCAGAGAGGGTGCTGTGAGGTCAGGCAACAGTCTGTAATGAGCATTTGCAGCCTCAGGACAGGAGGGTGTGAGAAGAGCTCCAGGGCGATGGAGATGACCCCCATAGACTTGTGCTGTTCTGTGTGCTATCCCAACGGACAGGACGTGCCCTGTCCTAAGCCACCGCACTACTAACAGTGAGGCTGCATTGTGTGTAACGACTGTAGCTGATGCAGCGATGAAGCTGAAACCTGAAACTCCACCATGAGTTTGATGTTTACAAGAAAATGTAGCTATTGGGTTTTGTCTCGTTTCAGCTGATGAAATGTTGCTTTCATTAGTTGTTGAGTCACTTTATCAGCATGTCACTCTGCAGCTGGTTCTTGCTATCTCGTTGTTTTTTTCTTTTTTCCTTGCCTCCAATGTCACAAAAAATATTTTCTGAAAAGGAAATGTTTGATGAGTGAGGCGTAGGGGCTTGTGTACCAAACTGTGACAGATTGATCTGAATTTTTTCTCTCTCCCTTTTTAGTCTGGAGGCTCAGAGCAGGAGCGTACCAAGAAGAAGCGGAGGGGGGATCGCTACTCTGTACAGACCTCCCTTATCGTAGCAGCATTAAAGAAGCTGCTTCCCATCGGCCTCAATATGTGCTCCCCTGCAGACCAGGAGCTCATCAATCTTGCCAAGATCAGATACTCACTGGTACTTTGATAAGCCAGTTCTGTTTTTTATATATAATAATGATCTATAAAGTCACATCCATCTGGAATACGTATAGAAGCTGATAAACTGTAGAATAACTTTGATTTTTCATCTTGATCTCTCTGAATCTTGGTCTCCTCCCTTGTAGAAAGACACAGATGAAGAGGTGAGGGAGTTCTTGCACAACAATCTGCATCTGCAAGGCAAGGTGAGTAGTCTTTTAATTGTTTTCACACGTTGGAGAAGAAATAACTCATGCAAAGTCCTTTTGAATTATACATATTTGACTTTGGGTTTCAGGTGGAGGATCCAGCTATGCGCTGGCAGATGTCTCTTTATAAGGAGATGGCTGGAAAGGCTGAAGATGCTGAGGACCCTGAGAAGGTTGTGAAACGGGTACAAGAGGTGTCTGCTGTCCTTTACCACATTGAAGTGGTGAGTGTAAACACAAACTCGAGCAAACACACGACTACGTACAAGGTGTCGCCATTATTTGGTTGCCAGTTGCAGCTTTTGCAAACATTCCCAGAAAGGATTTAAGTGCATGTTTTTTTTTCTTCTTACTTTTAGACAGAGCATCCCTTCAAGTCAAAGAAAATGGTGTGGCACAAGCTGCTTTCCAAACAGCGCCGCAGGGCTGTGGTGGCCTGTTTCAGGATGACACCCCTATACAACATCCCCACGTAATGATTCCTGTCATAAACCATCTATAAAAAACACCGAAGGCTTTATACGCTGATGAATTATATCTCTTTTTACAGGCACAGGGCAACCAACATGTTCTTGGACGCCTACAAGCGCAACTGGTTAGAGACGGAGGGTTACTCATTTGAGGACAAGATGATTGATGACCTATCAGTAAGTCATCCTCCCATGAATTCTCAGACGTACAATAAGCATTAATGGCATGTTGTCCACAGTAGCCTTCATGTTTCATCTCTAATAATCTATTAGAAAGCCCTGGAGGAAGAAGAGGAAGAGGAAGAGGAGACTGAGACAAAGCCTGACCCCCTTCATCAGCTGATTCTTCATTTCAGTCGCACAGCTCTCACGGAAAAGACGTGAGGGCATCTTGCATCCTCTGCAACTAACCTGTGCGTTACCTGTTCCTCACGGAGACTCATTCCGTTATGTGTTGTCTCATTACAGCAAACTTGACGTTGACCATCTCTACATGTCTTATGCTGATATTATGGCAAAGGTAAGACACTAGTGAGCAGCATCTTAAAGATTGGGGTAGGGAAATAGACACTGAAATCAAAGCATGGCAGAAAATATGATGTGATAAGTTGTGGATGGCTGGTTGAATACAGCACATTTGCTTTTCTATCCCGATCTATATATGTGTGAAATGAGAAAGCACGAAAAAGGCAAAATGGAGCAAAATGTAAATTAGTTTCTCTATTTTTTTGTGAGACTGCTAGAGTAAGAGTAAAAAATTAAAACTGGAAAATCTTGTGTGACCTTGTGCTCAGTCCTTGACTTTCTCTCATCTCCCTCCAGAGCTGTCACATTGGTGAGGAGGACGAAGGGGGAGAACAGGAGGGGGAGGAGCCGTCCTTTGAGGTGCGACAGACAGAGATGGTATGGGGGGACCAGGGGATGGGACACAGGGGGAGTCAGTGGAGAAACAACTCCCCACGCAGTGACCACACCAGGACATCACACTCGGCACAACCCCCCACCCCACACTTCTTCTTTTTTTCTCTTCCAGTCTCTTCTTCACTCACACCACTTTGTCTACTTCTTGCTATGGTGGACTGACCTGTGCATGCCTTTGCTGGACTTCTAGCCCACCAGTCGGATCAATGTCGCGGACTCAATTTGTTTCAGTTGCTAAATTGCATGACCTGAGTGCAGAGAGATGGTGCAGCCAAAGACAACAAAATAATAAAAACCAAGGCCAAAACAAACCACTGAGTATAATTTCAGAATCACAATTTCCAAATCTGAATTTTTAGGGGTTGATTGACAAATTTTACCACAAATCACAGTTTCCAGTTTAACGTTGCTGCTAAATAGTTTAGTTAACACAACAGCAGTTAAATAAATGTACCAGAATTTTTGGACTATTGAGCGCACCTGAATATAAGCTGCAGGTTTTCATGTTGTAACATGAGATATTTACACAGAAAGACATTACACAGAACATTTTATTAGTTTTAATTCAAGACATGCTTTTTTTTTCAAACTGTGCCTAAAAATCGGCAGTACAGCACTAACACGGCATCAACACGGGATGCCAACATTACACGCAGCAGCTCTATTTCCTTCCTTGACGGCCAGATCGATTGCCTTTAACTTAAAAGCTGCATCATATGCATTTCTTCGTGTGTTTTCCACGATGAGGGTGTGTGCACGATGTGCACAATGACAGTTCAAGAATCAAAACTAGTGTCTTCTTCTGCGCATAATCTTCCCCCCACACGTCTGTCTCACTTTTGCATTTACTGCAAAAGGTGGCCAGTCAAAACCTATAAATTAGCCGCACCGTTGTATAGGCGTGTAAAAAAAGTAGCGGCTTATAGTCCGAAAATTACGGTACATTCCACTGCTTGAAAACAATAGTTAGTGAATATCTTACCTCAAAAACCAGGTTTGGACATTGTGATGTTGTAGCTATAGAGACACTTTTCCTGGAGGGTAGCATTACATCCATCATTCCTTAATGTACTCTAAGAATCCCACCAACTGAATATCATTAATATTCCTTTTCGGTCTGTGATAAGTGCTCAGAAACGTGATGTTGCCGTCCAAGACTTAAGTGCGAAGCTATTTTTGGGAACTGATAACAGTTATCAAGCAAAGCCAATGCAGCAGGTTTCCTAACAACAAGGACCAGCTCTCTTGTACTGATGTTGTGTGTCTGTGGTGAGTCTCTCGCAGACTTGCACCACCCTTTTTCCTGACTCACATCCTCCTGTACTCACTCACTTGCTAATCGGGCTGTGTTCACCTTTTTATGGACTCACCCTGATAACTGTAGTTTCGAAAATCTAACAACTGACAAATAACCGATTTTGTTTGTCTTTACTTTGAATTGGACAACGTTAACAAGACTCCCTCTCTGTGCTCACCAAGGACTACAGTAAAAGCCTGCACAGTCAGCCGTACATACATTGTCCCAAACTCAAACACACACATCCACACACACACACTTCTCACTCATCAAAAAGATACATTATTTGCTCAAAACCTCTCTAACCAGAGGAACGTTGCTTCATAATTCTTTAAAACACAGACAGGCTTACGAGGGAGGGGGGCGGAGGGAGGGGTGTAAACAGTTCTGTGTGCTTTGGGTCGGGCTTTATGCATGGCGTGCAGTGGGTGGGTCAAATCTAACCTCTTTTATCAACAGGAGGGTTGTTCATAGCACCTGTATCAGTAACTGTATCATTTGTAGCAAAGCAGGTAATGTATAGCAATATATAAGCATTATCTTCAAACATGAGTAACATGATACAAAATTAGATTTTAACTATTTAACTAAAATAGTTTTTTTCCATACAATGTTAATCTTTTCTTGCAAAGCCCTAAAGGGTCATACATTCCCCGTGATAATGAGATAATTCATTTGAGATCTCGAGAAAACAAAACAATAGTCTAGTGTATTAAATCATTGCAGGAAACTCAGAAATTATGGATCAAAGAGATTTTACAGTACTCAACTTTATTTATTTATATAGCACCAGCCTTTCATACTGAATTGTAGCCCAAAGTGCTTCACAGAACAGAGTAAAAACAGAAATAGACAATAGAGCAGTTTCATAAAAAACAAAAAATTAAAAGAAAAAGTAGAAACATAAAACTACAACAATAAAACAAATAAGAAAAGAACCTATAGGATAAAAAGCATAATTTAAGAACGGTTGCAGTAAAAGTAGATATGACATGTACAGTAAATAAGCACCAGAGATAAAAGTAACAGGGAGTGATCAGGGCATAAAAATTCAGTAGTAAATATTGTACATAATGCCGTTTTCAATTCAAAATAATGAACTTTGAGGCTGAATTGCTCCAAAATGATACAGTAAATATGCTTTATACTGAGGGAGTGAACAGTCAGGATGGTCCTGAGATCAGAAATTATGGATCAAAGGGATTTTACGGTGGCGTAATAGGTTTGCTCGCTCCGTATCATGGACTACATGCATTTGCCATACGTTCTGTAATACGGGTGCACTTGAAATCACGAACGTCTGCTCACTTGACCGCAGTTGACATTGCGACACTAAATGTTTCCTGCAATGATTTAATACACTAGACTATCGTTTTGTTTTCTCGAGATCTCCAATTAATTATCTCGTTATCACGGGAAAACGGGTAAAATAAAATGTATGTATGTATGACCCTTTTAAAAATCTGCCCATCATTGCAACCTTTGTTAGGCACTTGTTAAGTTTACAGACTTACAGGTAGTGTCAACCTAAAGAACATAAAGAAACCACATGATGCTGCAGCAGGTAGTATGACCTGTAGGGCTTTAAGGATAGTTGACACTGAGTTGTGTTGATGGTAGCAGGATATGCATGCTGTGTTACTCAGACGACTACTGTTCCTCGTAAATGTGTGAAATGTGTGTTATGGTCTGGGAATAAATGTTTGCTGCCATCGACCGTTTGCTGCCTCTGAAAGATGTCAAGAGCTGGAATAACTGTTTCATCACTAATACACATTGTGTTCCTATGGAAGAGAATGTGTGTGTATGTGTGTGTGTGGTTTGTTTGTTCATTTATAGCTCTATGAAAATTAATGAGTTAGATTTGTCCATGAATAAAAGGCCAAAAACTTTAATGATTCCAAGTATTGCTATCGCCAAGACGGTGACATTTAGGAAGTAATAGTTCAACATTTAGGAAAATGCAACTGAATCTCTCGGTAATCAGTAAAAATCTGTATTATTTACAAACTATATCTTCTTTAGATATTGTGTTGCAGCTATTCTTTCACATACATCAATGTTTTTGATTACCCTGCACCTCTTCCCAACCTCTGCACCAACAGCAGCTGTTGAGAGATGCATCATTTTTCAAAGATATTTCAAAAATGCCAGCTTCTATTTTATTTATCTAAGTTGAGCTGATGCATCACAGACATATATCACCGTGATGATGAAATAGATTAATTAAAACCTGCTAGTTCAAACATGAAATGTCTTGTATGTCACCATCAGCTTCATTAGACGTGTGTGTGTGTGTGTGTGTGCCGTGCAGTCAGTGGATGGTCATAATGAAGACAGAGGATGAGGATGTGTGTGTGTTTTGTTTTTGTGAGTGAGTGAATGAGTGCGGGGGGCAGTGCAGTCCCTGTTGGCAGGGTTACAGCTGTGTCCCTCCTGCTCTGCTCCACAGGAAAAGGAGATGGAGAAACAGAGGCTTCTGTACCAGCAGTCCCGTCTACACAACCGTGGGGCTGCAGAGATGGTGCTGCAGATGATCAGCGCCTGTAAAGGTAGCTGCTGCACACCTTCGAGTCACCCACACGCTGTCACGCATTGTTGTCATGTGTGTCGAGTGTGGCTTGAATATTCCACTGTATAGCACCCTAAACGAACCAAATCTGAGCTATTTAACTATTATAGTTCCCCTTGCATGCTCACTTCAGGATCTAGATGTGAGAATCAAGATTAAATCAGTGGTGTTTGAGATATCAAACAATAAATAATATTAATGCTGTAGCTTTTTTTTAAATGGCAGCAAGCGGTTTGTGAAGGCAAGATCAGAAAACTGACACGATCTGTGTCTGCTAGGATTTCATTGTCAGATCAAAACTCCACCCGAATGAAACGTGTGCTTATTTCAGGTGAACCTGGAGCCATGGTTTCCTCCACACTCAAGCTGGGAATCTCCATCCTCAACGGAGGCAACAGTGACGTACAGCAGGTAAAGACACGCTATGAGAGTTTAGAAACGTAAACTACAATTTCTGTTTTCTCAACAACATCATTTGAATCTTTTCAGTAGATTTTTGTTGACAAGAAATTGTTTTTGTCTTCTGTCTGTGTGCAGAGAATGCTGGACTATCTGAAGGACAAAAAGGATGTGGGATTCTTCCTGAGCGTTCAGGCTCTGATGCAGACCTGCAGGTCTGAAATTGATTCAAGTGACATTTTGTTGTTGTCCTCTCTTGGTTTTTTCTTTTGTTTTTTTAATACTCTTTATTGCATTTTTTCCAGTTTTATAAATACAAACATTGGAAAAACAAAACAGACAACAAAACATACAAAACAAACAAAAACGAAAACAAAAAAGCGTGAAATAATAGAATGAAACAAAGTAAAAATAAAAAGGCAGTCAGGCCTCCCCTTCCAGAAAGAGATTACGAGTTATGGTTTCTGTAAGAAGGAGTGCACCGGTTCCCAGATCCTCCAAAACTTGGCTGATTTGTGGTTAAGGTCATGAGTTAACTTCTCGGTAGGAATAAGAGCAGAAATCTGTGATAACCACATGTCGACTGTAGGGACCTGGGGAGTTGACCACCTCAGCAAAATACATTTTTTAGCCAGAAATAAAAGAGTTATCGACAAACAGAGATGTATAAAGTACTGGAGTAAAGGAGTGGAGTAGAAGTACAAGTACTATATCAAAAAACTGACTTGAGAAGAAGTTGAAGTGTTCTTTAAACACCATACTTAAGTAAAAGTACTAAAGTATTCAAAAAAATTTGTACTTAAGTATTGCAAGTAGAAGTATGTAAAAAATTGCTACTCAAGTACTGAAAGTAAAAGTAAAAGTACAAGTACTGTTGTTTATATTATTTCAAATATTTATTAAGGCACAACTTCTAATGTTACAGTGTTACAATGTTCATGGTAGAGTTCTGTGATTTCCCATGGTCTGTGAATGCGTCTGAATGAATGCGAGAGCGAGGGGGCGGGGCAGCAGGTGAGAGAGCGCGCCTGGGTGCGTCAGGTGTATGACGTACGGCGCACGAGCGAGGTTGATGTGAGACCGGGGCTGTTCTGTTGTTTTTTCGGCGTGGTTACGGCCGACAGTCATCGAGTCCTGTAACCAAACCGTTCAGCAATAAATGCAGCTTTGTTCAATATCGCCTCGTCATTCATCACAATAGTAACGAGTAACGATTCAGCACATGAAAAATGTATCGGAGTAAAAGTATTAAATTCATCAAAAATATGTAGTGCAGTAAAAGTAGAAGTTGGGGAAAAAAATAATACTCCAAAAAAGTACAGATACTGCATTTTAGTGGTTAAGTACAGTACTTAAGTATTTCCACTTCGTTACTATACATCTCTGTCGACAAAGATTTAGTGTCCGCATCAAAGAGATCATCTGGGGTATGACTGAGGAGACAGAAAGAAGATTGTTTACCAGTGACCTCCTGGATGTGTGAACCCCGTGGATACGGTCACATGACCAAAACAAATAAATAAATGTACCTTTATGTATTTTACATTTATAACAAAGGTTAGAGGTGTCAGGGAACATTGTCTGGAGGCGAACAGGAGTGTAATAGGTTCTAAAAAAGGTTATTTTAACGTAAGACTCCAAACTAATTACAAGTTAAATATATATTTATTGTTTTATGTTGACAGCGTTTTGGACCTGAATGCTTTTGAGAGACAGAACAAGGCAGAGGGACTTGGGATGGTTTCAGAGGAGGGTACAAGTGAGTATGAAGTATAGTTTCTTCGTGTCACACTGTATCCGAACACATTGTCATACAGGCTACTTCATTTACACACACACACACACACACACACACACACACACACACACACACACACACACACGTCTTTGTTCTCCCACTTCATTTTGCATTGGTTTGTTTTATGATCTGACTTTTCTAGTTCCAGTGTGTAGTCTATTCTTTTTTTTTTTTTTTTGCATTTGTGTTTGTGTGTGAATGTGGATGCCGGGTTGCAGGTATGTTTTCATTAGAGTGTGTCGAAGCCATGACGTTTCTGTATTAGCATTTTGTTGACTGTTGATGTATGGTGATGATCTGTTTATCATCCACTGACAGCCATGAGATTTCTGGACTCACTGCGTCTCTCTTTGTCTTTCTCTCTCCTCTACATCTCGTTCACTTTGCCCGTTTTCAACCCTTTACCCCTCATACCCACGTCCTCCCCCCACTCGTCAATTTGCTGCTCTCACGGTTCTCAGATAAGAAGCTAGAACGTGGTAAATGAAACTTTGCTGTCATATTTTATTTCTCTCTCTCCCTCCTTCCTGTCCCCTCTGTCCTTTCTGTCTCTTTTAGCCTCTTAATCACTAAATCACAAGTCTTTTCTTTTGCTGTGGACTTAATATGCATTTCATTTCACACTCAAGGACGCAGTGAAATCAAACTTTACAGTCACTGTTACATCATGATGGAAACCTCGCAGTGATACACATGCTGCTGTAGCTGTACAGTCCTTGTGCACTACCGGTAGTTGTATCTCTGCTTTTTTTTCCTCTTAAAGTGATTGTAAAGTTTCATTTTCACCCTTGAGTGTTTTATTTCAGATCTACTGTAACTCTGACACTCTCAGTCCTTTGACTGATAAACGGGAAGGGAAGGCAGTAACCTCATTCTCCTCTCCCACTCAGTTCTCTCAAGTAGATCATTGAGAACTACAATGACCCTGCGTCCTAGAAAGTCTGAAATGAATTGCAGCAGAAGTAGGGATTCTGTAATAGTTTTTATTCATGTCATTTAAATCTAAAGTGCTCACCTGTTATATGAAATACATCCAGGGTTGAGCCCTCAGCTGGACCGTCTGTGTAAAGCCGCTGTAAATGTCTCCAAATTTTTATCTTACATGACGGTATGATTGGATTAAATGAACAAACAAACTTGCTTGTTCTCCTAATGTTTTCTCCCCCTCCACACTGACGCCAACCTCTACTGTAGTTACCCAAATTCAGTATTAAATTTCAGTCGACCTCTTCAGTAAACGTGCTTCTTTCCTCTGTCTCAGTTCTAAAAGAGGTGCTGATCATTTATTCGCAAAGCTAGAAAACAGAAACTGATCCGGTCTTTGCAACACAAACAGCACAAACAATAGAACCACTTGTGAAAAAACGCTTGAGAACACCTCATGGCACTGTGTCCATTTTTGTTGTTATAGGAAAATATTAAACACATCCTAAGTTTTGTTATATTTAGTTAATCCTCCATTTTTTTAAAGAGTTTTAGTACAGTTGTCCCTCGTTTATCGCGGGGGATACGTTCTAAAAATAATCCGCAATAAACGAAATCCATGAAGTAAGTTTTACAATTATTATACATGTTTTAAGGCCGTAAAACCCCTAACCACACACTTTTCTACACTTTTCTCAGACAGGCATTAACATTTTCTCACATTTCTCTCTTATTTAAACTCTCAAAGTTCAAACTTTCGCAGATTTAACAAAAATAAGTATCAATACTGTATTAGTAAATGAAACCAAAGATCAAAACCTGTTTTCAAGCCCAAACATTTTTTAGAAATTTCCTGCAATGATTTAATACACTAGACTATCGTTTTGTTTTCTCGAGATCTCTAATTAATTATCTCGTTATCACAGGAAAACGGGTGGAATAAAATGTATGTATGTATGACCCTTTTAAAAATCTGCCCATCATTGCAACCTTTGTTAGGCACTTGTTAAGTTTACAGACTTACAGGTAGTGTCAACCTCAAGAACATAAAGAAACCACATGATGCTGCAGCAGGTAGTTTTCTGAATATATTGAACGAAACCTTGAATATATTGAATGAAACTTTGAATATATGGAGTGAACCTTGAATATATTGAATGAAGTCTGAATATATGGAATGTGTTTTCAAGCCCTAACATTTTTTAGAAATTTAATTTTAATGATCAATCTACGAGGTCTGACACATAAGAAATTATTACCAGTAACTCACGTGTATTTCACAGTTCCTCTGACGATGCCGAATACAATGCGCGTTCATATTGTGCAGTACGCTGTAAAAAAAAAGCTAAATTACACTAAAGAGTGTCCGCGAAAAGTGAACCGCGTTATAGCGAGAGACGACTGTAGTAGTTTCTGGTGGCATGCTAGTATAGCACTATAAACTGTGATTTTTGTAATGAATGGCATTTTTAAATGCAAATATTTAATTCAAAAGTCAACTATCCACACACAGACAGGTCATTCTTTACTTCCACTCTTACAACAACATGGATTAATTCTGCATCTTCCGGCATTGGATATAGTTAGTCTGTATTGAGTGTTTCCAAACATCCGTACTCATATCTTACTGGAGTTTGCAGAGTTCAGTAGATCTGTCCTGCATGATGCTGTGCCTTGGAGTTATATTGTATTTCTTGTGTTCACTGTCTACATTTGTGTCAGTTGTGTTCATATATATCTGTCTTCATCCCGTCTTCATATATCTGTGTGTTCCATGTCCATTTCAATGTGATGTGTAATGTGTGAAGTGTTTGATCTGTTTGTCTAGTTGTATTTTGCTGAATAGATGTTCTCTGTAAAAAAAGGCTCTGGAGAGCTGGACAGGTAAAGTTTGGGGGGAGAAAAACCAAAAGTGGAAGCTTCATCCTCCCTTTCCCGCTGACAGATGGACGAGGAAACTGAAGTCTGTGGTTTTCACTAACATAAAATAATAGAGCAATAATCAATGTCTTTGAATGTTATCTCTCTCTCACACACAAACACACGTACACACACCAGTATGTATCAGTCAAATTAAATGATCTTAATCACCAGTGTTGATTCTTAATTAACACAGTTGATACTTAATCTAACCTGAATGCTGTTGAGTCTACTCTGTTTTAACAAGTTGTCCGGTTTCAGCTTTAGCCTGATTTTTAAAAACGGTAAGACCAATCACTGCACTGGTTTCAATGGTTTGTCTTTGAAACTGGTGAAAGATTATTTTGCTGCTTGTCTAAGAGATACTCTGCAAGGTGATAAGGCAGATATCTTTAATGACAAGAGGACAAGGCTCACACATACATACAAATGTTAAACAGCAGTGGGACACATAAATAAAACCTAATCCCGTGTGCTGATCCGTATTTACCGCTGTGCATTCTAACAGACAAGTCTGCACTGGGACTGCTGAAACTTTCTGTTGCAAAGAATAATCTACATTTCCTGTGCTCCTCTGCCCAGATGAGAAAGTGATGGCGGACGATGAATTCACGTGTGACCTCTTCCGCTTCCTCCAGCTTCTTTGTGAGGGTCATAATAACGGTGAGTAAGGTGCTGTTAGAGACAACCACTGTAGTATATATTAATATATATATATCCTGTACACTCTGCCTGTGAGTATAATTCATGAAACTGCGGTGTTGTATCTTGTTTCCATTGTCCGTCTTCAGATTTTCAGAACTACTTGAGAACTCAGACGGGCAGCACCACAACCATCAATGTCATCATCTGCACTGTGGACTACCTTCTTCGTCTGCAGGTAACTCCGATCTCTCTGATCTTAGGCCCGTCGACTCCAGGCCTTAGTCTCCTTTCTTTATGTCTAGATTTAGCAACATGAAGCAGGTTGTTCACACAGTTCATCGAGCTCTAGATTCAATCAACACTTTTCTTTGAGTAGCAAGTTAGAATTTGAAAGTTACCATGTTGTTCTTCCTCCCCCTCCTGTCTATAGGAGTCGATCAGTGACTTTTACTGGTACTACTCAGGAAAAGATATTATTGATGAGCCCGGTAAGAGGAATTTCTCCAAAGCAATGACTGTGGCCAAGCAGGTCTTCAACAGCTTGACTGAGTACATCCAGGTAAGAGAGCATGAATAATGTTCAATCATAACACAAAACATGATAATATGTAGTTTAATTTCCCAATAGTGGCCCTTCAGCTTTTCAGCTACTGACTTTTTGATATTAGAAAATTATAAAACTTAATACATCAGACAAACCAAAACTTGACATTATAGCCACGGGAATTAAACAGAAAACATTTGAAACTAAAGTCATTGTCAGAATTGATCTCCCAGCATGATGACAGCACTGGAATATTACCACATTTTCACATTGTGTGTTTCTGTGTCCGTCAGGGTCCCTGTACTGGGAACCAGCAGTCTCTGGCCCACAGCAGGTTGTGGGATGCCGTCGTGGGCTTCCTGCACGTCTTTGCTCATATGATGATGAAACTTGCTCAGGTAGGAAACATCCCAATAAATAAATAAATAAATAAATAAATCATTTTAAACCCTTTGTCTCTGTCTTCACAAATTTAGAGAATCCAGAAAATTAAGCATTTTGAACGATACAGTAATGTGTTTGTTGTGTTGACAGCTGACAAAAAGATGACTCAAAGCAACATTTTAGAATTATTTTTAGTATTATTTATAGTATTCAATACTTTATTTGTCCCCTTTGAGAATACTAATTTTGTGAAATATCTCTCTCATGGTTCCCGCAGAGTAAAGTATGTATTTATTTGATTTCTCCTCTTGTTTAATGAATTGGTTTTTATCTCTAAACTCCTGTACTTTTCCCCCTCTTTTCTTTGTCAGATTGTTTCTGCCTCTTTACTGAGTCCGTTATAAAGAGAGGGATTAGTGTAGCGACAATGCACGTTGTCAGAATTAGACACAGCATTAAGGATTTATTGATTAGGATAAAGATACTCTGTCACATGTAGTTTTGATGTTGTAGGTTTGAGCTTGAAGGAGGACTTCAATATCAAATTAAATTATAAATTTAATTTGATATATATATAATATATAACTATCAATCAGCCAGTCTGGCTACCACTGGCCCCATTTTAGAAATGTTGATTAATGCGTGCTTAAATAAATCAAGTAAAGATGGCAGAAATAATTTGAGGAAAAACAAATATTCTTTATTTCTCTTTAAATTTCTCTCTGATTCTGTATAATACAGTTAATCCACTTCACCTCTGCGTAGAGTAGAATGTGTAAAGTGTATATTCGTTGCATACTACTAACTTGATTTGCTTTGGACAAACGCATTTGCTTTGAATAGTGTGTGTCTGCAGTCTCTAACCTGACCTAACTAGGATCTGCAGTGCTTCATACTCTAATCGTGTGTGTGTGTGACAGTGTTGAATGCTACTGATGCTGCTGTTTAAAAATGGATTTTTGTATTTTTATATCTTAAATATCTTTTGTGTGTTTACAATATTAGAGTTTGGTTTGAAATGATAGAACAAGTTTAGTTGTTTTGTACACTGAAATCATGCCGTACGTCATATTCTAGAGCAGATCTGTGTTTAATTTATATTATTTATATTAAAAATGCTGATCTGATGATTAAAACTTAGGAGATGTGGGCTGACACGCTGTAGCGTTAAATGATTGAGGGCTAAGACAAATACAAAAATCAAGTAAAAATGTTCAACATTTTTATTTTCATGTGAAACTCTGTTAGATGCACCCCGATCCTGGACAACGAAATGGCGTAAGACTCTGTGTTTCTCTGCCAGTGCCATTCCATTAATCATATGTTACCACGCAGCTTAATACCCTCATAATTTTACATTTCCCTCTTTGTGTGTTCCCTCTGCATTAATGCATATCTTCATCTGCATTCACTGCTTTTTTTCCAACAAGCTGGGACACATTTAACAAATATATTAGTAGTCAGCTTTTAAAACAGAAGTATGAATCGTACAATGTAATGTAAGTTAATCACTTTGCTCTTTGCTTTAGATTTTGAAGCCAAAGATTATTGATTTATTATATATATAGTTAAAATTGTTCCCTAAAGCATCTACTCGTCTTGTCTTACTCGTCTTCATTTGGCTGTATGTCGAGCTATTAAAATGTTAACCACTGTGATTTCACAGGTGGCTGATGCTTGCTCATCCTGACATGGCCTTTCCTGTAGATCTGCACCAGCCTGACAACCACTATAGACTGTGTAAAGTATTTATGGCTCTTGTTATATGCTGGTGCAGGTCTTCAGGAGTGCTAAGGTCAGCGTCTGCAAATGTGTTTATGTCTTCCTTGCGCCCATGCTGCAGCCACTTTTTCAGATAAAGGGGGAAACAGTGGGACATTTTCTCTCCCTCCTCTCATACCTGACTGTGTTTTCAGTGTCTGTCTTAGCTTTCCATTACGTTAAGTGCAACTGTTTGTGATGCTAAAATGCATATTCTTTGTTTAACAATGCAAACCAAGGATCATTTCTGGAGTAGAACGCACTCTGAGGTAGCATCTCTTGGTATTTTATGTCTCAGGAAGAAGCACAAACCTTTTCAAAATTAAATTGTGATATGTGTGATCTAATGAGAGATTTCACTCAGTTCACATGTTAAGAAAATTGTTTGTTGTCGTTTGCTATGCGTTCTGGCTTTGTTGCAGGACTCTAGTCAAATTGGACTGTTGAAGGAGTTGTTGGATCTGCAGAAGGACATGGTAGTGATGCTTCTGTCTCTGCTTGAAGGTATGATCGCAGTGATGTCACATTACTTTCAACAGATAGATACGTTACTGTCCTGACACCTCCTCTCGCTTTGTGCTGCTCTTAGGCAACGTGGTGAATGGCACCATTGCCAGGCAGATGGTTGACATGCTGGTGGAGTCGTCCAGCAACGTTGAGATGATCCTTAAGTTCTTCGACATGTTCCTCAAGCTCAAGGACATAGTGGCATCTGACGCCTTCCGAGATTATGTGACCGACCCCCGTGGGTTAATCTCCAAGAAGGACTTCTCCAAGGCCATGGACAGCCAAAAGCAATACTCTCCCTCGGAAATCCAGTTCCTCCTGTCTTGCTCAGAGGCAGACGAGAATGAGATGATCAACTTTGAGGAATTTGCTGATCGTTTCCAGGAGCCAGCCAAAGACATTGGTTTCAATATCGCTGTTCTGCTCACAAACCTGTCGGAGCATGTACCCCATGACACTCGCCTTCAGAACTTCCTGGAGCAGGCGGAGAGCGTACTCCACTACTTCCGACCTTTCCTAGGTCGCATCGAGATCATGGGAGCCAGCAGGAAGATCGAGCGCATTTACTTTGAAATCAGCGAGGCGAACCGCAACCAGTGGGAGATGCCACAAGTCAGAGAGTCCAAACGGCAGTTCATCTTCGATGTGGTCAACGAGGGCGGTGAGAGCGAGAAAATGGAGATGTTTGTGAACTTCTGCGAGGACACCATCTTTGAAATGAACATCGCTGCATCGATCTCCGAGCCTGAGGGAGACGGTCAAGAAGAGGAAGATGACGAGGAAGAGGAGGGAGAGGGCGGAGGAGCTGAAGGAGAACCTGCAGGTGAAGGAGAGGAAGGCAACGGTGAAGCGGAAGTTCCAGAGTCGACCTCAGCCTTTGCAGAGTTTATAAAGAGCGTAGTGAACTTCTTCAATATGTTCACCTTCCGTAACCTGCGGCGTCGGTACCGCAAACTCAGAAAAATGACGGTGAAGGAGATGGTGATCGGCCTGGTTACATTCGTCTATACTGTTCTGATGGGTATCCTCATGTTTGTTTATAGTATATGCAAGGGCTTCTTCACACTCATATGGAAGGTGCTCTTTGGTGGAGGCTTGGTGGAGGGTGCCAAGAAGATGACAGTAACAGAGATCCTAGCCAGTATGCCAGATCCCACGCAGGACGAAGTTCACGGGGAACTGCCACCTGAACCAGGGGCTCGAGAAGTCCAGGACATAGAAGGAGGGGCAGACCTTTTAGATGCTGTAGGAGGAGAGGAGGAAGAGGAGGACAGTGAGGAGAGGGAAGGTGGACGCCTGCCTGGTTTCAACACTCCAGGGGGACTTGGAGACTTTGGCGAGACGACACCTGAAGAGCCTCCTACTCCGGAGGGCACCCCGCTGCTGAAGAGAAAACTGGTGAGGCGGTCTCTTGTCTGATAATTGTTTAAAGCATACACTCACTCATTAACCAGTTAATTAACTGTGAAACAATTATTGGAACAGCTGGAAGCCGCAGGTGGAGGACAAGAAGAGGAGGAAAGAGTCGAAACTGAAGAGGAGGTTCCTCAGGAGACTGAGAAAGCAGAGTAAGTTGTCAGGCCAACAGCAAAACACTAAGATTTATACCTATGTGAGCTGATGAGTATTAAACATTCTCAGACGTGAGATGGTTTAGCACGCTGACCATTACACAGGCCGACCATATACAAGGTTTCAACCTAGTTTTGTTTGGTGTCTTTTTTCCAGCACTGAAAATGGAGAGAAGACGGAGAAGGTAGAGCCTGAACCTGAAGTGAAAGAGGAAGAGCCCGAGGAAAAAGAGGAAAAAGCTGTGAAGACCAAAGCAAAGAAGGACAAGAAACCTGTGGAGGAGGGCTTTGAGCTGTGGAATGAGCTTGAAGTTCAGAGGATTAAATTCATGGTGAGCAGCACGTTTTTATTCAGTATTTCCCTAATTCATGTTCAAACGGTAAATGTTCAGTCCTAACACCGTATTATTTGTTAGTCTAAGTGTTAACCATGAAATCAGTCAGTGATGAAATAATGCTTTGCTTATTTTTATCCTCTCTCCAGAACTATCTTTCTCGCAACTTCTACAACCTTCGGTTCTTGGCTCTGTTTATTTCCTTCGCTCTCAATTTCATCCTGCTCTTCTACAAGGTGTGTGCGTTAGTAACATTTAGACACTCAACATACAGTGTCGACTGACCGATGCTGCAAAAATCTGATTGTAGGATGTACAGCTGCATTATTATAAATTTCATTGACCACAAATCTGTGGTCGGGATTAAGGTTTGATTAAAGATCACAGCTGCCATCTGCAGGTCGTATTCAAATCTATAATGACTTTTAATACACTCGACCCACTTTGTGTTTGACCTTTCCAGGTGTCTGACAGTCCTCCAGGCGAGGAGGATTTCGAAGGCTCTGGTCTGTTTGAAGGCTCCGGTATGTTTGAAGGCTCTGGTGCTGAAGAGGACGGGTCTGGATTAGATGATGGAGGTGGAGAAGACGTCGACGAAGAAGGTCCCATGTACTACTTCTTAGAAGAGAGCACAGGCTACATGGAGCCGGCCATGGCTTTCTTTGGTATTGTCCACACCATCATCTCCGTCCTCTGCATCATCGGCTACAACTGTCTCAAGGTGTGTTTGGTGTTTTGCTCCACAAAAATCCCACCTGTGTGTTTTTGTGTCTGCTCAGAGCTTTTAATGCGACTTGTTTTCTGTCAGGTTCCTCTGGTTATCTTCAAGAGAGAGAAGGAGCTGGCCAGAAAGCTCGAGTTTGATGGTCTCTACGTCACCGAGCAGCCCGAGGACGACGACATCAAGGGCCAGTGGGACAGACTAGTGCTCAACACTCCGTAAGCGGTGTAGCTGCTGATTGTAACCCTCTCACGTCACCCTCACCTTCCTGGCACGAAGGAGAATCTAGAGTGGCTTTGTCTAGATTCAGTGATTAGTTTGTTTGTTCTGTAAAAACATGACGGCTCAAAGCTGATTTAGGTTTTTAATGTTAATGAAATACTTCATGTTCAACATGAACCTGGAGTATTCACGTGAACATTATTCATTTGAATCTGGCTCCAACTTGTTGCATTGAAATTGAGATTACTGTCACATTTTTTATGATGTTTCTCTGTCGATACAGAACTTTCCCTAACAACTACTGGGACAAGTTTGTGAAAAGAAAGGTGAGCTTTACAGACAGCTTTGATTCAAAATGTCTGTTTTTTTTGTTTTTGCAGTGAAATGACGTCTGTGTGTTATTTCCAGGTGTTGGATAAATACGGCGACATCTACGGCAGAGAGAGGATCGCTGAGTTGCTCGGTATGGACTTGGCTTCACTAGACGTCAGTGCCATGACGCATGAAAAGAAGCCCGAACCAGACACCTCAATGTTCAGCTGGTACGTACCGCATTGTAAACTCTTTACATATATTACGATTCAGGTTTATAGCTCATAATATCATGGAACAAACTCGCCCTTCTCTCTGTAGGATAACATCTATTGACATCAAGTACCAGATCTGGAAGTTTGGTGTTGTTTTCACTGACAATGTGAGTAAAGGAAGCAGCTGTCATCTAGATTTAAAGAATCTGTTTTTGGTTTATTGTGTTAACTGACCGGCTGTTTTCTTCTTTCAGACCTTCCTCTACCTGGTGTGGTACATGCTCATGTCTCTGCTCGGACACTACAACAACTTCTTCTTTGCTTGCCATCTCTTGGACATCGCCATGGGCGTCAAAACTCTGCGCACCATTCTGTCCTCCGTTACTCACAACGGCAAACAGGTGTGCACGCTTCCACGATAATGACGCGTCATGACGTTTCTTGTTTTCCTGTTAAACGCCGACACTCGTACTAATGACGCATCCGTCTGTTCCTTCCAGCTGATGATGACGGTGGGCTTGCTTGCTGTGGTGGTGTACCTGTACACCGTGGTGGCCTTCAACTTCTTCCGCAAGTTCTACAACAAGAGTGAGGATGAGGACGAACCGGACATGAAGTGTGACGACATGATGACTGTGAGTGGAGTGGCAGAGATATGGTTATAGGACGGAGCATGATTTGGGAGAGGTCGGGGTTTGTGTTGAGACGTCCTCTGTCCTCGCTCCCTCCTGCAGTGTTACCTGTTCCACATGTACGTTGGCGTGCGTGCCGGCGGCGGCATAGGAGATGAAATTGAAGACCCAGCCGGGGATGAATACGAGCTCTATCGAGTGGTCTTTGACATCACCTTCTTCTTCTTCGTCATTGTCATCCTGCTGGCTATCATCCAGGGTATGGTTTATTGGCTCTATGATGTTTTGGGGTAATTGAATCCTGCATTGCACTGCACACACATGACAACTTCACTGAGGTAACTGTCTATACGTCAACATAAGGTGAGTCCAGTTTTCTGCAGGATCTTTAATGTCTATTAATGATAATAATTCTGTGTGAAGATGTTGCAAATGTGCTGGTAGACAGAGTGCAACACACACGATGAGGATTGTCTCATTTTTCCAAAAACTAAAACTTTCACTGTGGCAGAAACTGAGAAAAAATAGGAAAATATAGAGAATATAGAAAAGTGTTGTGGGGTTAAATAACTGGAAGTTTCCTTCCCTGGAGAACTCTCACCCCCTTTAACAAACTAACTCTGTTTTAGAAGAAATGTTTTCTGTCTGTTTGTCCGTCAGGTTTGATCATTGACGCCTTTGGAGAGCTGAGAGACCAGCAGGAGCAGGTCAGAGAGGACATGGAGGTACGATAACGAGTCTCAGAGGGACTTCACTTCACTTTTTTTTACTTCCAGTGTTCACCTTTCTTCAGTAATAAGGCAGGAACATGTCTGATCTTCACTGTCCTCTCTCCGTCCAGACAAAGTGCTTCATCTGTGGAATAGGAAGCGACTACTTTGACACGACGCCGCATGGCTTCGAGACGCACACCTTAGAAGAACATAACTTAGCCAACTATATGTAAGTTACAATGTGACGATTGCACACCATTAAACACAGTATGTGAAACTTTTATAACACAGACATTTGTAGTGTTGATGTTCGGTTCTTAAATACATTATTTGACCTTCTTGTCCCCCCACATGTGTTTTAACACATTCCTCTGTTTCTCTCTTGCAGGTTCTTCCTGATGTATCTCATCAATAAAGATGAAACGGAACATACAGGACAGGTCGGTAAACACGCATGCATTTTAAATGTTGGTTTCATAAAATAATGCTGCGGTCGCTTTTGTCTTCTTGTTACAATGTTGTCTTCCTTTCTGTCTTTCAGGAATCATACGTGTGGAAGATGTACTCAGAGCGATGCTGGGACTTCTTCCCAGCTGGAGACTGCTTCAGGAAGCAGTATGAGGACCAGCTCGGATAATGTCCTGCATTGTTGATGAGCGTCTGAAGGAGAAAGAGAGGAGAGGAGGGAGAAGGGGAGGGAAATTCAGAGAGGGGAAAGATTTAGGAGTTTAGAGATCGAACACGTCTGTGTCTTAGTTTTGTCCTTGGTCTGCACATTTCTCTCCTCTGTTGAAGCTATGCACACTTTGACTGCACTTTGAACCACCTGCAGCAGAATGTTGATGGAAAAAGACGTGAGACAGGCAGAGGAATAATATCAGAGAGACGTAAAGAGAAGCCAGGGGCCTTTTTTATTCCGCTATGAATACACTACATGGCCTTTTTTGTGTAAAATATACATAGATTGCCTTGCATATCAATGCGTTTATACACAACGGCCTCTTGCAGTCGCTCCTGCTGTAAACGTTATAGTGCCTATAGCAATGTCACTGCTTTAGCGATCAGATAGTTTAGATTTTTAGCTTCGACACTTTTATTTGACATTAGAGTGGATATGTTTTATTTATATTGTTTGTAAGGTTGGGTTTTTTTTTTTTTTTTTTTTTTTTTTGTATGTGGCTGCTGCCTTTTTGATATTTTAATTTCTGGTGTTTCAGTGAGAGAGTGTTTGGAAAGAAAATGATTCAGCAGCTCACAGTCGTATCTCCGAGATCCTTGAGGGAGCGGTGAACATTTCAGGTCCCCCTCTCTCTCCTTTTCTTCCTCTCTCAAGACTTAGAAACTCGTCTTCTAACAAAGTTATCACGAACGGAAAAACTCACGTTGGACTGACTTGCCAAGATAATAAATGGAGTATTGTTTGCGTACGTGACACATGCCAGTGTGAATCAGCTGTATCGACAAACCCAGTTTGCACTCTGAAGTCTTACAATGCGTCCCTGGATGTATGTGGTCCCTTATCTCCACTGGTGTCTCTGTGCCATATAAGATAGCGATGATATACACACATACAGCATAGGAGGATGCCACGGTTATTTATTTATTGTTTATACGCAGATCAAATCTTCTGAAGACGACCGTTTTAGCCCGTCTGTATTTCTGGCCAACAGTCTGTTTTATGACACTTTATGCACAAATAGGTTTTTGTCAGTGCATTAAAATAAGTAATGAATGTATTTAATTGTATACATTTTGGCCGAGGTGTCATCTGTATAACTGAGTCATGTCTAGGCTGCTTAGAGGCCTTTTGATGAAAAGACATATTTTACATAAATCATAGATACATATATTTATTTTTCTTTAGGGCTTTGAAGAATCGAAATGATCATTCTACTTTTGTCGGACATGAACGTGTCACGTGTCCTGTGTGTGAAATCCACGTTGGCGAAGCGAGTCGGTCTCACACTGAAGTAAAACGCCCAGTTTGCAGTCAGAAGATCAAATTAGCTTTTTTTTTTTTTGTTTTTTGCTCGTTAGGTTTTTATGATAGATATTTTTAGGAATCCAGCATATCAAGTTATTTTTCTCAACCAAGAAAGTCATGTGTGATGCGTTGATCTCAGACAGGTCTGTCTCACTATGCCTCGTACAGATCACATACAAAACCCCCCAAACTCCATCTTGTATTTAACGCTATGACCCACTTTGTCAGAGACGGAGCAGTATTTTGTTCGCTGACCACTCTGAAGTGTGTGTTTGCTGCCGCGGTTCACACAGAGGCAGTTGATGGAGCTGAATGGAGATCACTACTTTCCACCTGACTGAGTGTCCTCTGACTGAACCCTGTGTTTCAATACAGAATAAACAGATTATTTTAAGGAGAGCTGCAACGTGTCCTCATTTACACTTCATTTTACTGGGTGCAAGCAAACAGATGACATGTATCTCAGCAATTCATTCAGTTCTGTGAAGAAAGCTAAATAAAATTGTTATATTTAAAGTTGAGTATATTATTTCAGTTTACAAATAATCTCACAGAAAGGTGAAGACCTGAATCCAGGCTGTGAGCCTCGCCCTGCATTAGAAAAGACACGATTTGTCCAAATAAGATTATGACTGTTTAAAAAATTAAAAGATCAGATTTGTTCCCTGTAAATATTCAGCTCAAAATTAAACCAAATCGCTGTTTTGACACAAGAATCTTGTGTTTTTGTTAAATGTTGAATTATCGCTTGTTCTGTGCTGTTATTGTTATGCATTGAATATAAGATGAAATATTGAAAAATATGTCGTTTAGTCGTCAGTTTACTCAAAGATAGGAAAGAGGTTCCTTTGGGAATACGTTTGTGAGCCTTGGACAATGTTCAGGATCTTTAATATTTCTTCCTTGGTGTGTTTTTAATATGTATCTAAAGTTAAAACAACAATATGCACAGTGCACGTAGCTTGAAGAATTATATTTAGGTCCTTTAACCCTCCATAATAAGACTGTAAACTGATCCTGACATCTCTCTGTTGTAATTTATATGATGAATGAAATGTTCCCTCTCAGGTTTCATGATTTGGTGGAACTTTATCTTAATCTAATATTAAAAGTACATTGCTTTATCAGGAAACACCCACTCACTATGACAACACCTTTTGTTCCTGAAAGATTGTGTCAGTGTTCATGTGTGTGTGTGTGTGTATGATCAGCTTGCGTGTTTACTTTGTAAAGTACTGTCTCCATTAAGTGCATAAAATTACTGTATGCCTGTTTACCTGAGTTGTAGATAAGAATTACTTGTGTGTCTGTTTGCTTTAGGGAGGCGGGCATGGAATAATACACCCACCTACAATTCTTCTCAGGGGTGTGTAACGTGCTGACAGTGACACAGTGTAACTTTTAGGTTGTATAACAAATGTATGCTTGGGAAATATTTATACTTTTTACTCCACTGCACTTCTTTGCTCCTTAGTAAAAGCATTCCTGCCTCTACAAATCAGCTGAATGTACTTTAAGTGTCGAAATATGAACAATGCAAAGTTTGCTCTGTAAAATCTGAATCTGTAAATCTTTATGCTGCAGATTTGCTCCTTTTACTTCAGTAAAGCACACGTCTTTTGTCGTAGCACGCCACTCCTCTGCTGGGTCGAAGGTTAATGTGCATCTTGTGCCTCTAAAGTACACATGGTGATGCAGACCTGGGTTTGATACCCAGCCCTGCCCCTCCTTCTTCATCTGTATAAAACAAGGCCTCCTGCAGAGATCCTTTCCCGATCAACACGCTGACTGCTGCCATGGCGTTTGTCGCTCCTCCTGGCTATCAGCCAATCTACAGCCCTGTAAGTATGGCTTTGTGGGTAATGTATAAGGATTTAATCACCTGTGAGGTCAGCCATGCTGAAATATGTTAGTGTAACATAATTCAGACAAAATAATCAGATTTCCAAATGATATTTACTGGAGTAATGTCACAGCCTGGAGAACAATATGATTAAACATCTACACCTGATAAATGTAGCTGTTTTAAATACATCAGTGATTATATATTTGCTTCTTCATACAGCCTCATTTCAGGTGTTTTCTTTATATTAATGACAGCATATAAAGATTCTGCACTGGTCGTATCGTTGCTGTAGATATTTATAGTTTAATTACTATTTAATTATAGGATTCGTTGAATTAATTTGTTGTTGTGTAGACTCTTTTTGTCAGGACAGTACAAGATACAAGAAACAGTAAGTCTTGTACTTTAGTACACACACTGGATGTGTGTGTATGGGGTGCCGTTTGTAAAGCGTCTTGCTCTGAAAATAACAGCAACATTTTGTCACATTTAGCTAAAAACAATGTTTAAAAAACTGGTTTGAATTTTTGAGAGTCACTTTTTTGCACATTTAGAACAATATTTGTGAACTTAGAGATATTTTAAATATTTAAATCCAAATGTTAAATGTAAAATCTAAATGCTAAATCTAAATCTAAATGTTAAATATAAATATAAATCTAAATGTTGAAGCTAAATGTTAAATATATATCTAAATGTTAAATATAAATCTAAATCTAAATGTTGAAGCTAAATGTTAAATATATATCTAAATGTTAAATCTAAATCTAAATCTAAATGTTGAAGCTAAATGTTTCGGGTGAAACTAAATATTTAGCTAAAATGCAAATTCAAATGCCGGTAACCGGAAGTGCCAAAATAAAAGCTCGAGGAGGTCAGAGCGTGTTTATAGTGGCAAATAACGAATAAAACCCATCTTATCCGGGGAAATGGACTCTTGGACATGGATTATCGTGATAATAACTAACTAACACTTTGACTGATCTGTCATTTTCGCGGTGTAGGATCGTCTACACCCGCCCGCCTTCACCCCGGTAAACTGTACTGTCGGACATACCTCTGCAAACATGTCAATAAATGAGTCAAGTCAAAGTGAGCCCCCTTGTGGCTGGCTATAGTGGCTACAGGTCATAAGTCCCGCACCCTTCATAAAAATGACACTAAAAACTCAAAGTACTCTTCAAATAAAGTTTCTCCAAACGTGTTTGTTCATCTAGGTAGTTATTATCACGATAATCCATGTCCAAGAGTCCATTTCCCCGGATAAGATGGGTTTTATTCGTTATTTGCCACTATAAACACGCTCTGACCTCCTCGAGCTTTTATTTTGGCACTTCCGGTTACCGGCATTTGAATTTGCATTTTAGCTAAATATTTAGTTTCACCCGAAACATTTAGCTTCAACATTTAGATTTAGATTTATATTTAACATTTAGATATATATTTAACATTTAGCTTCAACATTTAGATTTAGATTTATATTTAACATTTAGATATATATTTAACATTTAGCTTCAACATTTATATTTATATTTATATTTAACATTTAGATTTAGATTTAGCATTTAGATTTTACATTTAACATTTGGATTTCAATATTTAAAATATCTCTAAGTTCACAAATATTGTTCTAAATGTGCAAAAAAGTGACTCTCAAAAATTCAAACCAGTTTTTTAAACATTGTTTTTAGCTAAATGTGACAAAATGTTGCTGTTATTTTCAGAGCGAGACGCTTTACAAACGGCACCCCATATGTGTGTACCTTTTGTATTTCCACTAATTCAGTTGTATCCTACTTTATACTTCGACTACATTTCCTTCTACTTAACTACATTTATCTGGCAGCTGTAGTTACTAGTTCACTCTTAGATGGAAACAGAAAAACAAACATGTTGGTTTGTGGTTGCCTTGTGATCCCGTCAGTTCCTGGTGTTCATGATGTCACCTGTAAACTTCTCAGATCGTTTCATTTAAATGATTTAAGAGGTAAAATGATCAAATATTTCAAGACAAGACAAAAGAAACTCACATTTGTGTCAAAGATTTTGAATTATGATCACCTCATCTCTCACATTTATTATTTGTTTATTAATTCATGATATTATATTTATTAAATAAGCTTTACCCTTTTCACCTGGACTAAACTACCAATCTTTAAAGATTCAAACAACAGTGATACTACCACTATATTTGCACGTATCTTACATTCCTTGCTGTTTGTGCACTGTACAGTGTATTCCCTATCTGGGGCCCATTTATGGAGGCCTGAGGCAAGGAGTGTCCATCTACATCCAGGGGTCCATCCCTGAAGACATCACCAGGTGAGTATAGAAAGCATATTTAAAATCTGTAACACTAAACACAGTGTGTAGAGAGTTTTATTAGAAGTTTCCGAGTAGGTAACTGTGTAAAGAGACCTGAGGAAACACCCTGTGTAATCGTAATCTGGGTGGGGCAGCTCTCTTTGTATTGTTGCATATCAAAGCAAACTTTTAGCACACTTTAACTCCACTTTTATCATTTGTCCCTCCTCTTTTCAAAACAGTCACAGGCGCTCTTACAGGCCATTAACAGACAGAACAAACACAGCACATACCTGACTGTACTGCGACATCTGTAGCTCCTTTGTCTGGAGAGATTCTTTTTTCACTTGGTCTCACCTTCACTGTTTGCATTTCTTCTGTTTTGCAACACTAAACTAACTCATCGCTCACTTTAAATCAAGTCAAATCAGATTTTATTTGTATAGCTCAAAGTCACAGAGTACACATGCCTCTGAGGGCTTTACAATCTGTACAGGGAGTGACACCCTCTGTCCTTAGACCCTCGGTTCGAGTGACACAAAAAAACCTTTAACAGAGAAAAAAGGTGGAAGAAACCTCAGGAAGAGCCACAGAGGAGGGATCCCTCTCCCAGGACGGACAGACGTGCAATAGACGTCACGTGTACAGGACAAATCAACACATATTGTACAATAACAAGTAGCAGTGGAACCTGTGATAGAGATTGAAAGACACAGATGCACTTCAGGATATAATAAATCTGTTTCACCCCAGGTTCTTTATCAACCTGCTCTGCGGAGAGTCTGAGTCCAGCGACATCGCCCTCCACTTCAACCCTCGCTTTGATGGATGGGACAAGGTGGTCTTCAACACTTGTCAGGATCAATCCTGGGGGTCCGAGGATAAGATTCGTGATATGCCCTTCAGCAAAGGCCAGACCTTTGAAATGGTCATCATGATCACTTCACAAGGCTACCAGGTCAGGCCAAGCAGAAGTCCACACAGTGTTACAAACTGTTCAGCAAGTTAATAAACACTTGTATCCGATTACAACCACTCGTGGAAACCTTGTTTATGTATTCTACAGTATTATTCATGACTCTGGCACTCTGTTGCAGATCAAAGTCAATGGGAATGACTTCTACACCTTTGAACACCGTATCCCTGTGGAGAGAGTCCGTGCGATGCAGATCGGAGGAGATGTTTCCATCCAGACGATTAATGTCATCGGGGTGAGACTTTCTGAAGCTTTCAGCTTAAATCCTGCAGGAATGTGAGGTTTACAAGATAGTTTCATACTCATGTTTGGTCTTTTCAGGGTGGAATGGGAGGAGGCATGGGAGGAGGCATGGGAGGAGGCATGGGAGTAAGTATATGGAAGTGCAAAGATGACATTAATCACAGCGCTATACAGGATTTCACATGTTCACTGCTTTTCAACAGGGAGGATATCCAGGATGTGACATGGGGGTATGATTTTTGTTGTTGTTGGCATTAATTTTATTTGAGTTTCTTTTAAATATTATTGGAAATAAAGTGCTGTGAACTCTTTTTGCTTCTTCTAACTCCTTCTTCTATCCAGGGAGGATACCCCGGCGGCATGGGTGGAGGAATGGGAGGTGGAATGGGAGTGAGTATATTTATGTCAGGATGTAAAAGTGTTTCAATGAATTTAAATACAGTATGTGTGTAATGTGTTACTTCTGTTCAACAGGGAGGTTATCCAGGAGGTGGCATGGGAGGTGGCATGGGAGTAAGTATACTTATGAGCTGTTTGTTCATGTCAGGATGTAAAAGAAACACAGCAGGTTTGAACCTCGGCTCAGGCCTTTCTGTGTAGAGTTCTCCCCGTGTCTGCACTTAACAGGTTAATTGGTGACTCTAAATTGTTGATGAAATTAATGAGATGTCCAGGATGACCCTACTGAGGATACGCAGTTACAGATAATGTCTGTATGTAATGTGTTACCTCTGTTCAACAGGGAGGATATCCAGGAGGTGGCATGGGGGTGATTAAATACTTGTTTTTTTTTCATCTTCATTAGTGCACAAATTCAAATTAATGAACTGAAACATATTAAATATGTAAAGTGTTGCTATTTTTCAACAGGGAGGATATCCAGGAGGTGGCATGGGGGTAAATCAGGCTTATTTTTCTGGTGCTCATATTGAAATGCATGCCAAACAAACACACCTATGTAAGTCTAGCTCGTTCACAATAAATCACAGAAATCCCACAGAACATTTGCTTTTTCACAGGATGGATATCCAGGTGGCATGGGAGATGGGATGGGGGTATGACACAGTGTTCTAATTGTATTTTCCTTGTGCACGTTTGATTGTTTTGTTCTAAAGTACACCGATCTGGCATGTTTAAATCTAAAGTAGACTGTACTCGGTGCACCGTGGACTCTGTGTAACGTTTGTATCTCTTCTGTCAGGGAGGATTCCCAGGATCAAACCTGCCGGTGAGAATAAAACATGAGAAAGTTGACGTGTTATATGTACACATGGCATTTATTTATTTATATCTGCTAATACAATTTTAATATTATATTTCTTCTCATATCATCATATTATAGGGCATGGGTGGGCAGCCTGTCTACAACCCTGTAAGTATAATTCTGTAGCATCCTGACATTAATATTTGGTATTACCCTAGAGGGAGCTCTATTGGATCCAGGTGTGTGTTACCTGGCAGGAAAGGTGTGAGGTGTGATATGTGAGGCCCCCTGGTGGCGTTTAGTGTGCTGTGTCTGAGCTCTACTGTCTCTACTGTTACTCTGCATGAATAAAGTTTGTGTCATATTTAGTGTAACAGTTTGACTGTTGTGTTTTCTCTTGTGGCGACACAGAGAAAATTACACCAAGTGTAAAAGTTTGTCGTTGCACACGATCGAGTTACTTCCGGTGTGCACTTTCAAAATAAAGTGACAAAATTGTGGTAAACGACGAAATATTCATGATTTTTTTTTATCGTTTTAATTGTTGTGATAATTTGCTGTGACAAAGTACACAGTCGGGTTTTTACAAAATACAAGATACAGTGGAAAATAAAAAAAAATACAAAATAAAAGTACTAAAATAGGAAAAGAAAATGAGAATGAGAATAAAATAAAATAAAATAAAAAAATGAATTAATTAATTAAAATAAAAAATAAAATAAAATATTTTTTTAAATAAAAAAAACATTAACTAGAAAAATTGTGTTTGTATTTTGCAAAATTGAAAATGAGAATAAAATTTAATTAAACAAAATAAAAATAAAATTTAAAAAATAAAATAAA